>NC_058032.1:1664585-1752085 GCF_019176455.1 Solea senegalensis
CTGACGCAAGAGCGCGAGTCCTCTCACAACAATCTTCGCCTGTTTTCTCACTATACTGTGGCACGTATTTTCCTCTCGTTGTTCAATCAAAGGATGGCCATTTATCATCGAGAGAGACAGCCTCGTATTTTCTACCTTGTCCGCTCGGTTCCAGGACCAAATTCAGCATTTTTATGGAAAACTGCAGTCATTTTGATTGATGAAATCCAAAGATGTCCACAACAATCCGGGGGATCCCCAACTGTGGCGCACCGGCGGGGTGCTCCAGTGTTGTCATTGTTCCCCAGAAAGAAAGGAGCTCGTCCGGAGAACACCAGGGGAAAAATCACGATTTTCAGTTCAAAGGAGCCAGAAAAGCAGCGTTTCTTTACAGGCAGTGGGAAAGTGGAGGAAAACCTTTTCCACTTGCAGACGGAAACAATACTTGCTTGGCTTTTTCTCCCTCTTGGTGCATTCAGCTTTAAAGGCTTGGGCTATACGAGAAGCAGGCCAGAATAATGAATTGATTATTTTACTGTGAGGCTTGATGTTATTTGTGTTCTCGCCTCTGCAGCTGAATGGCTGGTGCAACACATCATCCCCCTGCATAGAATCAGATTTGCGCATATAGCCTGCATGGCTCATTGTGTGTCATGTAGCTGCAAATAAAAGCAAAAAAAGTATTCCTTAAAACCTGATTTCAGAGCAGCTCCAGCGTTTATTTACCCACGCTTGTCTTGTTTGCAGTGATTCATAATGTCACTAGAAATGTCACCTGTCTGGCCTAATTGCCACCCTCTGTTATTAATACCGGGAGTGTGGCTCCCTCTTGCACCCGTGGAAATAAGCCTATATTGCGTACTTAATACAGCGTCACCCAAAGGGAGATTCAATAAATCTCCCTTTAACGGCGTTTCCCCCTCAAAACTCCTTCAGGCGAGTGGAGGCCGTGTCAAGATTGCGATTGTGCGCCAGTGCTTAGGACCAGCTGCTCCCAGGACAGACAAGCCCTTGTCAATTAGGCGGTGACAAGCAGGTCCTCCAACTGCCTGCAGGCGCTGCACCAGCCAGCAGTGTACAGTCCCCGCAATTAGTATCAATTTCTGTCGAGACCTCCTCGGAGCGCGCAGACACAGGGCCCGGGCTAAATGGCCAAACATTGTCCAAATAACACCAAGAGCCACAAATGACAACGTGTAATGGGCCAGTGTTAACCACGCCGCTCGCGCTGTGGGGGAAGCAAAACCTTTGAGAGCAGAAGACAAACCCAGGATAGTTTCAAATAAATAACACCATAATAATAATTATTACTGATATTCAAAGAGTTTATATTTATGGAAGAATGACGTTCAGATTGTATTACTCTCAAAACACACTGACATTAATTATAGATTTCTCACTTTCTTATAAGCTTCGTGTCTGTTACTATAACATGGCACTGACGTGTTAGTGATATATTAGTAATATTGTAATAGCAGCGTGTTATTTCTAATGCAATTTCCAAATGGGTAATATCCTGTAATGTGTGGTAATAATACGATAATATTACAGTAATATCGTGTTAATGTCCACGTAATACGATTTGCTACATGCTACAGTGGAATGTGGACTGTGAAAATGTTTGTCAATCAAAAGTGATCATTTTAACATAATTAAGATCGTGTTACATAATTATAATTCTATTGTTACTGAATGTTTAGCTTTGTTAAATACAATTGTCGTTTGTCTTAATACCAGGTTCATGTTGGAGGAATCATGTTGGGTGAAGCTGTGAAGAATGCCAGTCTTCCCAGTGGGTGCGTAATTTGGCACAGGTATGGCACACACTGAGACCAATGGTGGACTGTTTTGAAAAGGTGTTATTATTATTATTATTATTATTATTATTATTATTATTATTATCATCATCATTATTATTGTTATTATCATTATTATTGTTGTTATTGTTATTATTATTATTATTATTTTGGACATTATTAAATCGATTGGCTTCTGCTATTGCAAGTGTGTGAAGTTGTGACTCCATATATTGTTTTTATCTACTGGATAATTTCAGTTCAGATTCAGTTCAATCATTGACCTCTTACATTGACATCATGATTAAAATCTCTGATGAATGACTTACATTAGTATTATGGTCTGTAGAAGATAAATTCTCACTCAATTCTTAAAAGATTGACACTGTCCTTCAATCATGATAATAAATCCTTTCTTAATGCTTTATAGATCAGTTATAAGTCATCAATGATAACCAAATAAATACTGGGTTTTTTGGAGGGTGTGTAATAATAGGCCTCTACATTAATAATCCAATATATGTTAATGGATTTCTTGTCTGTAGCTGCAAATGTAAAAAAGAGGGAAATTTAATAGAACCTGGCAACCCAAAAGTTCTTATTGATCATATCTTAGCTTGTATTGTGCATATCCTAGTGTTGCACTATTTACATTACGTGTATTCGTATGTCCTGAGGCCTTTTCTAAGGATTGCCTAATGACTGAATGACGTCAGATTTTGAATTACTGTAACATAACGTGGAATCAAACTGAACCTTGTAGGTCGGGTGCTTATAGACCAAACCACCATGTTGGGTCGTATGAGAGAGTAAATAAATGTCAGTCCAGCTCTGTCACAACACTGACAGCCCATAGAAGGATGGCTCACCAAGCCCCTTTTGTAAATGGTGTCACCGCAAGCAGCTGGTGGTGGCATTCCCGGGACTTGGACGCTGCCCTTTGGCCTCTGGGGGGATGGACTCCGGACAGGGCGGTCCAGCGTCTCCACAGCGCCCTGATAGCTCGGGTCAGCGGGGCCAAGTTTCCAGCAGGAGAAGATGGAGCAAAGTCAGCGAACAAAAACCTCAGAGCTCACCAGGCCAGTGGGATCATTAGTATGAGCGTTTGTTTAACTAATTAGCAAGCTGGGCAGCCAGAGGGAGGCTTGTATAGGCGACATGGACGTCATATATGGCAAAGGTATATGGACATCCGTCATTGTGCGTCAACAGAGGATGAATGCGTTGTGCAGAATTTGACAGAAGCGCAGAAATCAAAGGGAGCCCAAGCCTGAGCCTGGAGGAACACCTCCGAGTTCCTTATAATGTCCAGATTGTGATATACTGTGTCTGCTCCAACACGACATCCCCGCTGCTGCTTTCCAACTAATTAAAGCGTCTGCGGTGGTTCAGTGAAGTGACTTCATGCGTTTGTGAACAATAGCTCGTTATTTTCGGGGTAAAGTTGCAGGGTTCAAAGTACAGGATGAGGACATGGCAGCGCGCTGAAGTTCAAGAACAGTGCAAACAGCACATGCCAACAAAAGGAGCTGCAGAGCTTTCAGCTGCGGGCGAGCAGGAGAAGTTGGAGGGGGCGCGGCTCCCGCGTTAAATATGGGAAAGTTTGGGGAACGAGGTCGACGGGTCAAGAAAAGTCAACAAGAGAGCAGTCTTGATGACAGAAGGAATTTAATATCAAAAATACATAAATCTTCAAGTGAGGGCAGGCGCATAATGGGCACAATGGAGGCGAGTGTTAGAGTCAACACTGATTTTGTTGTTGGTGATTAAATGGATCAGGCAAAGTTGTTAACATTTAACACAAAACGTTGGCACTAGAATAGAGGTTTTGGCAGAATGGAAAGGGGAGGGGGGGCAGCCATGACATGCACACGGAGACAACTGATGAGCTGGAACAGATCTGCAGGAGCATGCGCCAATGCAGGAAGTTAAGTCTTTAGATTTAAGTCAGATTTGATTTGATTTGTCCCGTATAAGTACAGGCCATCATTTGGCAGCTGTGTTGCGCATTTACGCACGACTTTTACGCACGAAGAGATGCACTGAATTCAGGGTAAACTCACTTCAGCTTGTTGAATCACAGTGCCACTGCATCAGTGTCTCTCTTCTTGTAGAGTGCAGAGATAAACATTCCCATTTTGTAGGAAATAGGCTCGCACTTGTCCCCACATCCTCACTGGCTGAGTCTCTCTGCTGGTGCCGCAGTGGCCGCAGCTGAGAACTCTGCCTGACCTTCGCCCTCGCCCCTGCGAAGCCCTGCAAGTTCCCCAGCAGTCGCAGACAACTCTGAATTCCATAATTCTTCACGAAAAGGCACTATTAGGCAAAAATCTTCCTTTTTGACAATTTAATCGTGCAAACTAATCATCCGGTTGACACGGGCCATTTATCTCCGCGCAGGCAGACAAAGACAAGGCCTTTTCCATAGGTTCGTCTGGATCCGGCAGTCACAGCAGCCTCTATTTTGAGATCAAGTGCACAATAAAAGCATTGTGACTGCTTAATGGCTATGTTTGTGAAGCCACCCAAAACCCAGTTTATTAAATACATTTTTTTTTTTTACAAAGAATGAAGACGTGGACTCAGCGCCAGTGCAGTGAGAAGCAGAGCGGCATAAAAACTTTGTGTGTATACTAAAGCAATCAAAACACGAAACAAAGGAAAATATGAGAAAATTGCTTAAACCCCCCCAAGTTATGAATTCGTTTCTGAATCAATTTAGCGGTGCAGGCATTTTCCAAACATCCTCTTGCGGGAGTAACAAGACAGGGAAATTGATCCGGTGAGACCTCACCTCTCGGTGCGCCTCAATAACAGAGACATCAGCCTCTCTCGACGACTGTATAATTTTTAATATATATGCAATAAATGTTCAATTTGTTTCCAGAAATGACGGGAAATAATAACGTCAAATTTTAAAGCCATCCATTACAGCCAAACAATGCTCATGCATACTTAGCTTAACGCAGAGTGCTTTGATTAATTCGCGCTTTTATTGTATTTGATAAAAGCAATAATGTTACAGCGCGTGCTTTTTGGGACCATTGTTTTCCTCCTGGTGGTGGCAGGCGGCACATTTTCGTTTTTTACTTTATACTTTATTATTATTTTGAGTTTTTTTGACCAGTTGGTGTCTGATTATTAAATATGAATGACATCTCATCACAGTTGTCACTTTGTCGCTTGCAAAATATGAGATGCAAAAAGAAAAGAGATATGAATCTAAAAATAATGAGCTCGTGTTGTTTACAAACTCACCAGTTTAAGTCTTGATTTCTCAGTCCTTGTTAGTTAAATATATCTTAAAATGTGCAGAAGTTTTTACTTAAAAAGGTTCTTTTCTTTTCTTCTTCTCCGCGGTTACCGGTCAGATTTGTCCCTATATGAATAGATGTACATTCGTAGTTGTATGCTTTTCTCTATTATTTATAATTACGTTAAAATACCAATAACATCACACAACATACACATTTATTCACTTTAAACCACGTGAGGGAAACACGTGACTGTGAATATTTAAAGCGATAATTGATACATGTTCGTGGATCAATAGAATCAAAGGTTTTTAGTGTCACTTCAAATGTCCCCAGACTTTGATCGACTCATACAAAGGCACAGATACTGTAGGTCTGTGTCTGGGATGGAAGCAGTGCAGGTATACAGCGCGAGGCCGCGGGTCTCAGATCAGCGCATGCAGACCTTGACGCAAAGTGCATTAAGTTGGCTGATCTCTCTCAAACCATTTGATTAATTCACTCCCCATTCAAACCCAAAGCGAGCAAGGAGTGGAGGGACGTGACCAATGACATAATGGGCTCTGTCAAACAGCCTCGCAAAACGCCCAGACCATTTGTGGTGACAATCCTGATGCCATCAGTGCCATTACAGGCCTCCTCCATTCAAGCCACAAACAAACATAGCTTTGCTCCTGAAAAGGGGGAAACGTCATTTTTCTGGTTGATTCCTTTTTTCTTTCTTTTTTTTTGTTTTTGCTTCAGGGACGTCAATCGTTTTTGACTCAGGCCTTGATGAGGACATCACATCCCCATTTTGTCCAAGTATTAAACACAGACTCAGACGGAGCACCGCAGTGATTATATTCTGTTTATGCAGTAAAAAAACACAGTGTTTCTGTGGTGGGCTTTTGTTTTTGCTGATATACATGTGTATCAATGATTTCTGAGGCACTCAGTGAAGACTGTGGTGATGGGGCTGATATAGAGCCTTTGCTTTAAAATGGATGACCTGCACTCATGAGGAGAGAGTGAGGAGGCCGTGACTGAAATCTGGTCACTGGGTGTTGGTTAAAAAAGGGCAACATTTCAGCCACATCTACAAGAAATGACCGAAAATGTCCCACAACAATCGCCTGAATGAATATTCAGTCAGATATTTTTGAATTTTGCAGTTCGGCAAATATAAAAAAGAAATGTCTTACAAGAGGAACAAAAGTCTCTGCAAAGAGTTTGGAGATTTTATATTGAGTTGTCACATAAACCTAAATGTATTCATGACAATAATATCTGTACAATAATTACACTGTAGTGCATAACCTACATTTAATAGTGTGTTAAAAGTCTCAGATAAGTTCTCTCTTGTGTGTATTTTTAATCTACATTATTAAAGGTAAAAATGCCAAAATAATATAATTAAACAGACAGCGCACTTCTTAATTCTGTAAGAAAACATATTTTTCGATATTAGGTTTCTTTTCTGTGACCAAAAACATGTTATTTACTTGCTCATCATCAGATTTATTTTATTTGCACATTATAAGAAACGTTAGATTTTTACTCATTAATTGGCTACTTTCTTTCTCTTTCGTGTTTATAATGTAGTAAAGAAATATACACACAGTGAAAGTGTGTTAAAGGCCCTTTTACGTCCATAAATCATTCCCGTCGCAGTTCATCATGAAATCCTCTTGAACAGAGTCTGCACCGCCTCATCTATCAGGCAACAAAGACATAAAAGGCGGACGAGCCTGTTGATATCGCGCGCTATTGTCGCTGTAACCAGTTTGCTGGAAATTCACCGTGTCCTTCTTTTCCTCGCGAGCACAAACCGACTCTTTATGGCCGTCGTCTTCCTCGCTTGTCGCGATTTTCATTCCCTTCCACAGTCGTGTTTGTTTTTGGCCCAATGGAGCAAACACACACACACACACACACACATTCATTTCACTTCACCACACACACATTACACGGTTTGTCCCTTTAAACAGACTTTTCTCTGGTTTCTCAGAGTTGTTGGTGCAAAAGCGTCGAGGGGAAAAGATCAAAGGCGGAATACAAAGATTTTTACTTCATCAATCTGTGAAAATCATTATTATTCATTTAAGTATTATCATTATTATTATTATTATTATTGTTGACTGTGAGTGTGATTTCCCTAAATAAACGTATTTACAGTACTAACTAAAAACAATAAATAAACTAAAACGACATGACTACTGAATAAACCGAATATAAGTGTAAAATTCAGATGTTTTTTTATTTAGATTAATCGTTTAAAAACACCTTAAAGTTATGCTATAAAATGCAGAGAAGATATGTTTCAAATTTCCCTGTTGTAGAAATATCCTATCCTTTATTTAACCAGTGAAACCTCAATGAGATGTATTATTATTATTATTATCGTTATTATTTTCATTATTATTATTATTATCGTTATTATTGTCATTACTATTATTATTATTATCGTTATTATTGTCATTACTATTATTATTATCGTTATTATTGTTATTATTATTATTATCTTTTTACATGCACAGGCAGAGCAGCACATTTTGCACGATGAAAGACTGACACAATATTCCTGTGAGAATATAAATATTCCTGTGAGAATATAAATTCCTGTTTCTACAGATCAAAATCTGTAGAAACATTCATAATTGTAAAGCACAATTTAAGTATTTCTAAGTAATTATTTAAGTAAAATGAGCAAAAATGGAATTATGTAAGGTTCTCTCCCCTCAAACATTTCATATTATTCCTAAAATAATAGTTATTTCAATATTATGAGCGATAATGTGTCTTCTATTCCTCGTCTCTGTCTCTCCTTGGCAGCACTGCAGTCTGTTTAAAGCACCTCTCTCCTGTAAAAGCGTCTATAATATTCATATTTATCTGCTGCTGCAGCTGCAGGAACAGGAACTGTTGTTTTCTGCGTGTGAAAACGCACCGATGCGAGTTTGTTCCTCGGGAGCTCGAGCAAATTAAAAGAGGAGCAGAAAACGTTGTCTCATTTAAATTCTCACCTTGAGCTCTCTAGTGACCGTTAATGGTCCGAGAGGAGCTGACGCTTTAAAAAAACTGTATAGTCTCACTTTACACACGCGCAGATATGGAAACTGTTGCAACAGATTAAGACGAAAAGGAAGAAAGACATGAAAGAACGCTGAGGTTTTTGCAGCAGAAAGACAGAGAATCATGAATTAAACATAGAAATGCATGCAAGGCAGGAGGCTGCAGCCTTACCTACTCTGTGTGCTGTGCTGTGCTGTGCTGTGCTCAGTCCCCGCGGTTTAATTACGAGCCCTAATTTCCAAACTGCAGATAGTGTCAAAAAGCCTGCGACTATTTCTCAGAGATTCCCTTTAACAAGTGGAAACTTAGTGTCCTCCTGCACCATTTTATACATGATGAGCCGTCAGTAATGGGATTATTAAACAAAAACGTTTCAGGCGCTGGCGTTAACCTTTTTTAATGCCTAATTAGGTTTTGCAAAGAAATAATTAGATTCTACAGTGCTTACACTGCCTATATTTTCAAATGGCATCTGCGGCAAACACATCATCCTGCGACACTCGTGCCAATAATCTGTGCACATGTGCGCCGCAGTCGCAGTCAGATGTAACATTTTAAAACATGTTGGGACCAAATAAGGTGCACTTAAAGGTAAAATAATTATCAAACGCAGGCTATAGGCCAGACTGCGGCAGTGTGATCGTCTGGCCGAGTGCGCCCTCTGCTGGTGGCGCATCTAATAACATTCACATCAACGGAAGCACACTTGGATCACAGCAAGAACAGAAATAATCCACAAATTTAAATATAGCAATATTCTTCCTTATGAAATATACAGAACCGTGTAATTAAGGGGAGTTAAGTGTTTTTTTGTGGGGGGCGCTGACCAGGGCGCATGCGCTTTCGTTGAACGCGAGGCTCCAACAGAGTAACGTCACAGAGTGTGCTCGATCACAGAAGGTCCTTAGTAACGTTAGTGTATGGCTGTGTTCTTGTATTTCTTTCCTGTTGAGGACCTTAAACACTAACCTTGTCAGGACCAGTAGTCGTAGTCTCGTGGAGAACAAAACCTGGTCCTAATGAGGCAGAACCTCATATCAAAGCTGAACGGTTTAAGTTTAGGGCTTAGATTTGAATTATAATTAGGTTAGGGTTAGGGTTTTATGGTTAAGGTAGGCCTTGTCCAAATGAATGGAAGTTAATGCAGTGTCCTGCGAACAATAGCTCTGGAAACCTGTTTGTGTGCTTGTATTTATATCTTTATGAGGTCCAAAAAACATACAAACCTGTCTTTGTGAGGACATTTTGAAAACTAAATGTCTTTTTTAGTGTTAAGCCCTGGGTGAGTAGAGCAACCTTTGCTGCTTCATCTTTGCTGAATCTTATCTGGCCTGATTTAATGTTTTTAAATTAACGCTCACTAACTATATGTTAACCTGATTTATTCTACACTTGACTGATCACTGAATGCTGATAATTTTATAGTGTAAATAGTATGTGTGACTGTATATTGTTCTAGTAATGAATATGC
This sequence comes from Solea senegalensis, assembly GCF_019176455.1. Lineage (NCBI taxonomy): Eukaryota > Metazoa > Chordata > Actinopteri > Pleuronectiformes > Soleidae > Solea > Solea senegalensis. Next base: position 1,674,140 of record NC_058032.1, read on the forward strand.
CATGGACTCTATGTAATCTGTAGGGCAAAAACAGTATCCATTCATGGTAAAATAACATTAACATACATGTTTGTTGTTGTTGTTTTTGTATTTTTCTTTACATCTTATTTCTTATATTATGGACAATAATCCTACAGGGTGCGGTTATGGCCTGCACCCATGATTAACCCTAATTAAAGTGCAGTGATTACAATTATTTTATAAATCAAATGTATTATTATTATTAGAAAATAATAAATGTATTGTTATAATCCGATTTATGTAAATCCAACTGAAATTGTACTACATCACATTTCTGTTAAACGAGTCGAACTGACTCAGTGTGAGCAATGAGGTTTTTGTCCACTAGAGGGGGCTGCCAGCACAGATCTGTTGCCAATTTCTGTGGACTATTACTTTGAAGGATTACTATTAATATGATTTTAACAGAAGTGAAATGCCTTTTTTCTTTATAAGAAAAAAACATATATATGAACAAAGATTAATCTTTATTTTATATCAAATCACACCTGTCCTAAAATCACTGCACTGGCCCCTGTGTGTCAAAGGATTGCGTTTAAATCTTGTTACTGGTCTACAAGTCACTGAATGGTCTTGGGCCTAAATACATGTCAGAGCTGCTCGTGGGGTATAAAGTTCATCAGGGACAGGTTTACTCAGCTTCCCCAGGGTCAGAACCAAGCAGGGCGAAGCTGCATTTAACTTCGTCCTCACCTGTGGAACAAGCTCCATGATCAACGGTCAGCTTGTTAAAATCAGGGTTGAAAACATTATTGTTCACTGCAGCTTTCTGATATTGCCAATCTTAATCACTCCAACTTTCATATCTGCTTGTTTAATTATGTTTAATGATTTTAAATTGCATTCCAATGTTTTATTAATTTTAAGTTAACTGATGCTTTATCTGTTCAGTGTTTCTCTGAGTTAAAGGGGGACTAATTAGATGAAATGGGAAGAACAGGTAAAAGGGCACTTGTCGAGTCTTGGAGACTCAGGGGACCAGCTCGAGTCTTGGAGAATCGAGCTGAGTGGGAGTGTAAGCCCTGTGAATTATTTCATATATAAGGGAGGGCAAACACAGAACAGATGAAAAATTCTTTGTCTGATTGATTTTGAATTGTTTAATGTTTTAAATAGTTTTTATTTCTATAATTTATTTTTTAATTTATTTTGTTTTGATTTCCAATGTATTTACTTGACTCTGTAAAGCACTATGAATTGCCTTGTGTAAGAATGACGCTAGACAAATAAACTTGCCTTGTCTTAAACACAACCAAAAGCTATTTAGACTATGAATATTTAAAATATACATATGTAATATTTAAATGTACATTACTGTCTGTTCATCCTGTGTGTGTTTCATTATATGTTCTCTTTTTAAAAAATAAATTAATCTGAAAATTGGTGGGGGGGGAAAGCGATAACTGAAGATCTCGCGATACTACTTCTCCTCTCGCACCGGAAGGTCAGGTGACGTACAGCATCGGCATACACATCCCGCAACATCACTGTCTCAGCTCGGCACGCAAAGGAACCTATCGACAGTGTAACCCTGGTAGGCTACTCATTTCATTATACGCATATTATATACATTATTAAAATGAGTGTGAACGGCGCGTCTCTTCAAACAGCCGGTTCAGATAACCGTGAGTTAAAGCCCCGAGCTAACAAGCGGCTAGGGAGCTAACCTTAGCTCATATGCTAGTAACGATAGTAACAGAATCTTCTAGAGACCCAGCAGTCTTGTGTTAGCTACCGATATCGTTAGCATCCATTCAATACATGAAATGATTAAATACACTGACGCTCACACAAGTCACCGACCAGTGACATCACGCGTCAGTAACTAGTAAAGCGCTTATTCTGTTCACCGGCAACTAAAACTATATACTCGAGCTAGTCTCCAACTCACCCACTTTAGCTTAAGCTAGGCAAGCTAGCTAACTCGGGTACGTCAAAATCTCCAAAAGGTTAAGATTTGAGGAAAAAGATAATCTTATTGTATTCAAATAGACTACATTAAATGATAACGTCTCTAAGGATTCTATGTTACCTTCACTATCTTTATTATTTGAGTATGTATTTTAGACTGTACACGTTGAGAGATGTTAATTCATTCTTCACTTAAAATGGGATTACATCTTTATTATATATGTATTATATCTCAGTATTGATTAGTGGCCCAAGCACTCACAGTATATTGGCATATATGATACAGACAAAAGTTCAATATCATGCATATGCATTAGATATTTGATAGATGCCTTTTTCACCCCACTGGGGGAATGGTTTGCTATGACTTTCATTTGAATCGGGATCAAAGGCAGATGAAATTTTGTATATAAAAGAGATTAAAAACTTGTAGGAGAGGGAAATGAGGAAAGTGGAAAGAATTAAGAAAGAAGAATTTCAAAAGGCAGTACTTCTCACCACATAGAATCAAAGAGGCAACGAGAAGCAGAAATATTCAAGTCAGTTTAATGAAAGTCACCTCTTGAAAACTTTCAACTTCTTTATTCGTAGGAAGAGATGCATGGAAGTGAATGACACGTAGCAGATACTGGCTTGTTGTGTTATAATTATAGGTTTTAAATGAGCGTGTTCTTTTCTACAGAAAGACCCCACACTTTCCCAAAGATGGCTGACAGTAACCAGCAAAGCCCTCCTCAGTTGGGGCCAGTGGTAAGTTTGCAATGCAGCAGTATCTTGTAGCCATTCCTCATCCATTAAACCGTTTGCTTATTTGACATATTCATAGTCCAATTGCAAGGCATTCTGCTCATTTCATTAAATGTATAAGTCGGATTAACGTGTGTTAAGTGTGTCGAAAATTAACCGACACACATTTATGATACAGAAAGTCTGTATTACAAACTAGATCATTATAGTACATTCTGGGGCTATTTGCGTAACAGAAAGACAAACAGAACACACTGAATAGAAGCTGTAGGTGGTGGAGGTTTACCTGTAGGGGATTTAGGCTTGTGCTTTGTTTGTTTTTGACTAATCTTCTTCTGCCACACTGTCATTACTCTGTAATTGCTGTGCCCACGCTTTGGGATAAAGACTAGTGTCTTGCTATATTTGCTATATTTGAGTTTTTGTAGAAATTTAGGAATTTGTAGTTTTTTATTTACAAATTAAGTGTCTCAGCTATGTTATACATTTGGCTGCAGTCCTGGATTGCTGTATGCAAGTTATTTTTTTATGTAATTTTGTTTTTTATTTGTGTTACACTTTGCATTCTGTTTGTTTAAGAAATACTGAAATGTAGAGTCGGCTGTACTGTGCCATTTCCTCAGCAGGTTGTTAAATGAGTTACAGCTTGATCTGATGACCTGTTTTTTGATGTGTAAAATTAACAGTTAGATTGAATTAGGTTGTTTGTTTGTTTTTAGTTTGACTCGCTGACTGTTGGGAAAACCAGACTAGTGAACCATCAGTGAAGCAGTCTTCAGTTTACATGAGAAAACAGATGCTTATCCCGTCTTTGCAAATGTCCAAACAATACAACACAACAGCATACCAATTAAAATGGATTATCCAACTCTCAGTTAGCCTGGTTCCCATGTGCTGTCAACAACACACAATTTCTCACACATACTTGTATAAGTTTGAATCTCCTAAATGTATTTTTCTTTTCTATTTTTCTTCCTCAGCAATTTTTAATGAGCAACAAGCTAGAAACTGCAATGTGGCTGTCCCGACTCTTCACTGTCTACTGCTCTGTAATGTTTATTCTACCAGTTTTGGGGTAATTGCACTCACTGAGCACTGCTTACAGTATCAGCATTTTTTTTTCTCCTTTCGACCATAGGATATATATCTCAATATTTGTTTTTGGTACTTTTCAGACCCTATGCAGCAGCAAACTTCTATCAGAGAGCCTTGTTAGCGAACGCCCTCACCAGTGCTCTTCGCTTGCATCAAAGGCTTCCGCGCTTCCAGCTGAGCAGAGAGTTCCTTGCCCAGGCTCTGCAAGAGGACAGCTGTCATTATCTGCTGTATTCACTCATCCTGGTCAACTCATACCCCATCACAAGTATCCTTTCACCTTGGAAATCACAGGAAACAACAAATGTGATGTTTTGTTTACGATAACTGGTGAAACCTGTGAAATCACACAGAGGTGCTGAATACGTGTCTTGTTATTTGATGCTGCAGTGACATAGAATAATCTCAGAAAGTAGCATCTGTCACTGTTGGTGGTGTAGGAAAATACTGATACACTATAATGTTGCAGTATTTCATGGATACTGATTCTTAAAAGCGCTTTATTGATATGGAAATAATATTGACAGTGGATTTTTGGCAGCAGGTTTTCAGCCATTTGACTTTCACCCTGCTTCCAACTCCTCTCCCTCGACTAAGGGAGTGTTTATGTGTACACTATTGTTTGAGCTTTTTGGAGCAAAAACAGTTTCCCAATTTATCGTAATGTATCTCATCTTCACCCCTGTATCAGGATATGTGTCGTTTGGCCAAATTTCTGCCAATACGCAGCCCTAAACATATAAACTGTAAACATATTGTCAGATTACTCATGTAACCTGGTTTTTATGTTAAACCTGGTTACTTAAATGCATTAAAATATTCCGATTTGGATAAAAAAAAAGTGTGCTCTACACTTTCAATGATTCTTATTAGTATCTCATGATAGCACATGTTGTGTTGCACCAGAGCAGAGAGATGCAGCAGGTACCATGTGCTTCAGTAGTACTAAATCACATTAAGCATTTAATCATATACCATCCAATGCCTATTATCACCACTTGTTTGTCGGTTACTGAGATTTATTCCGTCTTTTGTTGTTGGTCTTTAACTCTTTTGTCCAGTGAGCATTTTCCCAGTCTTCCTCTTCTCCTTGCTTCACGCAACTACCTACACAAAGAAAGTCCTTGATGTGAGTATGAGTCAGCAGTGACCTGCTGTGACCTGTAATACTGTTTATTATCAAAATGTCTCGACTGGATGAAGTTATTTAAGGACCCAGTGGAAATATTAGCGGCAGCCAAATGGAGTTTTAATTATGTACTCAATCAGCCAGCCTTTGCTCAGGGACACAATTTCAGTCTAAAAATCTAATAATAGTCGATGATTGATAATGTTGTTCTTTAACATTTACTTTAATGTATCACTCTTTGCTTTAAACTCATTGTGTTGTCACCCTGTGACGTTGTGTTGTGTGTCCTGTTGCAGTCAATGGGCCCAAACAGCCTGATGATCATCAGAAATCTCCTGGACAAACTAACAACCAACCAGCAGAACATTCTCAAGTTCATCGCCTGCAATGAGATCTTCCTGATGCCAGCTACTGCTTTTATGCTTTTCAGGTATTTTTCAGTTCATTTACCCACCTCTATTAGAGACCGTGGGGGAAGTTCTCATTGTTGTCTGTGTTCTGCTTATGCAGCCGTCACAAAGAAGTACTTCATGCTGTCTGATGATTTTCATCTAGTAATACACAGAAATAAGGGTTCTGTAAACGACGTGAATCGGTCCTCCAGCGCTCTTATACTTGTAGTTTTCATGTTAAAATTGTCTCTAGATTTACACTGAGGTGAGATTGTCTGTATTTTTGCCTCTTTTGCAAAAATATTTTTAGAAATTAGGATTACCATTCACGTTATTGCTTATTGTTGATTTTCCCAGTCCACAGTTGTGTAATGTCAATTTTGTCACTCGTGTCTCGTTAACAGTGGTCAGGGGAGTTTGCTGCTGCCTTTCATTTACTACAGATTCCTCACTCTCCGCTACACATCCAGAAGAAACCCATACTGCCGGTAAGATGTTGATAAAAGAAAAAAAAACATGCAGCTTAAAGGAATCCTACATGAGCTCAGCTCAGACATAGTACAGTAGTATCAACCGGATACTTTTCATATATTGTGTGTAATTGGGAAGAACATCATCCAAAATGAATTGTTTATGACCTGCGATTAAACTCAGTTTCGAAACAAATCTAATTTAAAGTTTTCGTGAAAACCAAGCAAACTCTGTAACTTCATTTAAAACCTTGACGTCTTGATTGCAGACTGAAATAAATGTGTCCTGTCTCTCTCTCTCTCTGTCTCTCTCTCCACCGCAGCACGTTGTTCACAGAGCTGCGGATTCTTCTGGAGCACTTCATCATGAAGCCCGCTTGTCCCGCCTTCTTCAGGAGGATGTGCCTCAGCAGCATCGCCTTCGTCAGCCGCCTCGCCCCCACGGGCGTCTGATTACCTGATGTAAAAAAAAAATGTTGTTTTTCTTTTTCTTTTTTTTTTTAATTTGTTTTTCACCATTTAGGATGTGACTTAAACTGTGATGGGGACTGACAATGCCATCAGCAGAAGGAACTGTTCTCTGAATGTCAGCTTTACAGCCTGTGCTCCAATCTCTCGTCACATGCGAGTGGAGTTGAAGAGCAGCCAGTAATGCACTGAAGTCTCGTGGTGATGTTTCTTTTCCCATCCTCCTAATGTGACCTCGTTCAGGCAGTGGACACTCCTCATCTTGTTACGTTCACTGACGGGAGCACAGTAAACATCGGCTGTGTTCTCTATTTATCAGCTGTGATTGTTCTTTCCTCTTATGTCCTTATTTATTCATGACAATTAGTTCTTCTGTGATGAAATGTTAACATTCTGAGATTAGTAACTTAAATTAAACTGTTCTTATACATTTTTTTAAAAATTCTTTTCCTTTGAAAAATCATGCTGTGCTTGGATGGATGCAGAACATCATGTTTGCAGTTTCAATCACTCTTTTTTTTTTTTTGTACGTGCAAATCATCTGAGTATTCTAATGTCTCAATGACTAACTTTCTATCAATGCCATCAACTGATTATTTTAATTTTGTAAAAATCTGTGTAGCTCTGATGTCAAAATGGGTGTAGAAGTAAAAGAAAAAAACAAAGATATCGGCTGTATTTTATAGAATACTTTCAGGTACTAGATCTTTTTCAGTTTGTAATGAATTGCACAATGCATGTCATGCCTGTGTCTCCATCCTGACCTTGTTTCTGACTCATTTTTACTTGTTTCTATTGTAGATTTCTTAATTATTGTGCGCCACATTTCTCTTTTTTTTCTGCCATGTTAATTGTGTTCATTTGCCTACAGAGAAACCACATTTTTATGACGAGAATGAATCGATCCCTTAATTAAACTAATAAAAAATATTATAAAGTATAAAAATGTGGGTTTGTTCTCATTAGAGCCTCAGGCTTTGGGCCTGCTCTATTTAGATGTTTATTGGTTTTCATGGGTCTAAATTCAGGAAACTTCCCATATACAAAGTCGCCAGTACAGTGCTTTGTAATATAGACAGAAATGTGACTTTATAATATGATTTAATTTCAAATAACTGAATTATTCATTGACAGAGGCCACTACTCGTGGACAGTGTCCAATTGACTTGTAAAAGCTGACCTGAACTACGTAAAATTGTTTATTTCCTTCATATAACAATACAGTTTTAATCCAGTCTGAATTATTTTGCATGTTCGATTTGCCTAAAATAGATTTTTGCCATGCTTATGACTTATTATTGAAACACTTTTTTAATGTTATGGCTCATTGGTGAATATTTGTAGCCTTTAAAAAGAAGGGTAATTGTGAATGTCAATACTGTAACTCTTGTAGTTATAGTAATTAGAATAAGTCAATTAAACATATCTGCTACAACAGTAAACGTTTAATGTGGTCAGTGTATAAGAGGAAGATCTGGTTTATGTGGGGTTTTTATTGCATTGCTGGTTTGTGTGTAATATAATGTAATTCTGAGCTAGATATTTAAGTTTTGATCATGTATTTCAACGTTAACATTACTGTTTGTGATGCAAAACCTTGAATGAAATACTATTATAAGAGGTTTAGTTGATTTCCAACCATAATTGCACATTCAAATCAATCTGACTGTATTTTCCCCTTAAAACATGTTATTATGTTACCTTTATAGAAAAATATTGTGCGTTTATATCGCATCACACACAAAATACTAAGTAAAATCTGTATTTGACATAAGGAGCCAGGCAACCAATCAAACGAGAGCTCTAATTTTGAACATTCAGTTTTTGTCCAATGGCGTTGCAGCTTGTTAGCGCGAGAGCGTCACCATTGGCAACGGACAACTGCGTCTCATCTTTAGCATCACAGTACAGAGTCACGCTAATACGAGCTAATGCGTGTACATTAACATTCAACTGTGCGGTTTTATTGAATCGTGTCGATTTATTTCGCTTCAGTTATTTATTTATTTATTTTTTAAATCTCGTTTTAAGCGAATAAGAAGTCATGTTAGCCGTTTAGCTCGCTGGCTAACGCTAGCACGCCCTGCTAATCTCCTCGCTGTGGATAATCCCAGGCTGTTTTCAGCATCAGAAATTATTCACTCATACACTGTGACAGCGAACGATTGCTGCGGATTTATGAGCGGATAAAGTGGACGTTTTGCACCAGAGAGAGAAAGAACATGGAGCTTCACCTGAATCGAGTTGATTACATTCAGGTAAAAAGAAAATGATTGTGTGTTTTCATCTGGTTTATGTTTGTCCTGGACTGAGATTATTTCAGTGTTTATCTTGTGTTTGTTTGTAACCTGATATGTAATCCATGAAAAACTGCTGCACAATATTTTTGTACAAAGACAATTAAGACTTTCTGTTGTGTTAGATTACTGGTATTCTTTCCACTCACAGGTCGGTGTCACCTCCCAGAAAACCATGAGGCTGCTTCCTGCGTTGGGGAAAAAGGCAACTCAGAAGGTAATTTTACTGTCAGAGCAACAGCCGAGCATGATAGTCTGTTGTTTGACTGTAACTCTGCGTCTCTTTGTGTTTCTCTGTGTTTCAGGTGGCTATCGCTGATCACGACGGCATATTGACATGTTTTGGGATGAAGAAGGGAGAAGCAGTGGTGTGTGTGTGTGTGTGTGTGTGTGTGTGTCCTGGTTGACATTTTTGTTGGATGTTATTTTGTTTTTGACTTTTAAGAAATTTGAGTTTATGACGTGACGTTTCAGCCCGTGTTCAAAACACTCCCGGGGCAGAAAATATCCAGAATGGACCTGGGAGGAGCTGCAGGAACTCCGCAGGAGAAGATCTTCGTTTGTTCCGGTTCTCAGGTCCGAGGATTCACCAAGAAGGGAAAACAGTTCCTCACCTTTGAAGCCAACCTCACCGAGACCATCAATGCCATGTAGGAGCCACTAATGCACTTTTCCACACTTGTTCTGCTTGAAGTTTAGTTTAGTTTCATTTATGTTATTCGTACCCCTCATTAGCTTGGTAACAACTTCTCAACAGATCTGTAATACCATATATTTGGAATCACAAGTCCAACCAATAAAGAGTGGAAGAGCCATGTTGATTGTCAGGATTCCAAAAAACAATAGAATACGAAGGAAAAAATAATATGAATGTGTGTGATTTTGTCCTGCAGGCACGTCTCAGGCGCTGACCTCTTTGTTTGTGCGAGTTACATCTACAACCACTACTGTGACTGCAAGGACCAGGACTATTATCTCTCTGGAGACAAAATCAACGACATCTTGTGTGTGTCCTCGGAGGACACGAGTCGCTTCAGCCCAGTCCTGGCATGTCAAGATCGTGTCCTCAGAGTCTTACAGGTAAACCTCATTTACTAAAACAAATTCAACTTTTTCTGCTGGAACCAACAAGATGGAATTCACAGGTATTTCTTCTTTTTGTTATTTTCTGTAGGGATCTGAGCTCGCCTATGACATTGAAGTCCCCGGCGCTCCATCTGTCTTGGAACTGTACAACAAAGATGGAGGCAAGCAAACGTCTCTGTGTTGCTCTGTATGGGGACAATACTACAACATCATGTTTTACACACAACATAATGTCAGTGATTTTTCCTGCAGGAGAGGAAATCCTCTTTGGTACCACAGATGGTAAAATAGGTTTGGTCCAGATCGGCGAGCGCTCGGCTGCAACCAAATGGGAGATCGACAATGAGAAAAAGAAAGGAGGTGTGTGTGTTGTGACACATGAAACACAGCACGTCCAAGAATACTACATATACTGTACGTGCATTCACTGAGCTCCTCTTGTCTTCCATCAGGAATTCTTTGCATTGACACCTATGACATCATTGGAGACGGCGTGAGCGACGTTCTTGTGGGCAGGGACGACGGCACGGTGGAGGTTTATGGTTTCGACAGCTCCAGTGAGCCCACGTTACGCTTTGATCATGTACGTTTGATAGGTGTTGGAAGTACAGTATATTCTCGCTTCAATAGAATTCAGTAGAGTTTGTAGTTTTGATAAAGAGTTACAGAGGAAAATCTTCACCAATTAATGTCATTATTTTCATCATAATATTCATTTAAAAGATGTTTTTGTCAATATAATTGTGAGTAATTAACCAACGGTTTTGCTGAGCAACAGCGCCCCCTGTATACATGTTTTAAAAAAGATTTAGAACATCCATCGTGTGTTCTAAATCTTTTTTTCACATATTTACCTGAATCCTCCCTTTAATATTGTAAATCAAGTTGAATTGCAATTGCAATATCCTTCAGGAAAAAAACTGAATAGGATATTATCGCCAAATTGTCCAGCCCTGGTAACGTAATAAAATCATGTAATAACATCACAATGCCTTTTCTTATACGCTCAAGTCCATTGTGTTTTTCAGTTTTACATGAACTATTCTGATTTTCTGTTTTCTGGGTTTTCTGTCTTCAGATACTCTCCGAGAGCGTGACTTCCATCCAGGGTGGCTGTGTGGGGAAGGAGTCTTATGATGAGGTCTTGACTGCCACTTACACAGGTTCATTTTTAATATATATATATATACATATATATATAGTACTTGCTGTTCATAGTTTCCTCTCAGAGTTTCTACAGGTAAATATGTCAATAAATGCCATTACGTCTTCCAGGATGGGTGACTGCTCTGACCACTGAGCCCCAGAAGGCTGAGGCCGGCCCTGGAGACGAGGTCAGGATGAGTAAGGAGACCCAGTCCAAAATAGAAGCACTCAGGTATCAAACATCAAAACACTGCTCCCTGTTCTTGTACCTTTTTAGTATACACGTGTTTGTGTGATAGTTGACGTGTGATGTACGTGGTTTACTTTCAGGGCCGAGCTGGAGCAGCTGCAGGTCAAAGTCCTGCAGGGACGAGAGCAGTACCAGCAGACGTCTCAGTCGAGCACGGCCGTCTCTGCTGTGCCCGTCTTCAGCATTAATGACAAGTTCACCCTCTGCCAGGATGACGCCAGCTACAGCCTCACCCTGGAGGTGCAGACTGCCATCGACAACCTGCTGCTCCAGGTACAGCAACAACAAGCATCTGTTTCCAGACAATCTCTGGTTAACTTGAGAAATGATGTAGACGTGAACATCTATCTTCCATGCAGAGTGACGTCCCCATAGACCTGCTGGATGTGGATAAAAACTCAGCGGTGGTCAGTTTCAGTGAATGTGACTCTGAGGTGAGCAGCATGAACTTATGATGAAGAGTCATGAAGCAGCTGCTGCTCTCACAGGCCTCACTCTTTCACTCTTTCACTCTTTCACTCTGTTTGCAGCAACCGAACGGCAACTTCCTGCTGGCCACATACAGATGTCAGGCTAACACAACCAGACTGGAGCTCAAGGTAATAAACGTACTCCTGGATCAAAAATCTTGCCCGAGTTGACCTAGTTGGAACATGTGTTTTTGTCTATAAACAACTGTTCTCTTAGGTGAGGTCCATTGAGGGACAATACGGCACCCTGCAGGCCTACATTACCCCCAGACTGCAACCCAAAACCTGCCAGGTCCGCCAGTACCAGATCAAACCTCTGTCCCTCCACCAGCGCACGCACAGCATAGACCAAGACAGGTGAAGACTGCAACTGGAATATCTTACGGAGACAGTTTAGGGCTACAACTAACAATTATTTCCTTAACCGATTAATCTGTCGATTATTTTCTGCACAATTATGGTCTGAAAATGTCATAAAATGTTGAACAGTGTTTACTAAACCTGGAAATGATGATATTTTTAAATGTCGTGTTTTGATCTGAATGATTTCTTTGTGATATGGAGCAAAGATACCTGAAAATATTCACATTTAAGAAGCTGAAAAATCAGAAAAGCTTTTTTTTTTTATTAAAAAGACACTCAAACCAATCAATTGATGTTAAAAATATTTAATAATTAATTTAGTAATCGATTAATGGTTGCAGCCCTAATGGATTTTAGACAAAAACACATTTAAAAAGGGTTTTTCTATTAATTTGATGCACTTTGTACAATTTGGTTAGTGTGAAATCAGTCTGGTTGGTTAGTTATTAGTGGTTAAAATCTCTTTTCACTCATTATTTTTGACTTGAAACATATCTGTAGTGTCTTACTTGTCTCTGTCTCGGTTTGTCTTACAGGCCCATGAACCGGCTCAGCTTGGTGGGTCAGTTCAGTTTTGCAGAGATCCACTCGTGGGTGGTCTTCTGTTTGCCAGAGGTGCCTGAGAAAACACCAGCAGGAGATAGCATCACATTTCATTTCCATAACACTTTCCTCGGCACACAGCTCGAAGCCAGCTACTGGTAAACGCAAGCAAACGGCACAAAAACACAAAGATTACATATACATGTGTACCTGTGTGTGTGATCTAGAGATTTTACAGTTGTGTTAAGAGTTTGTTTGAAAAGTGCAGTGGCGATTTGTGTCGTCATTTACTCAGAAACAAACTAAAATGTCCTCTGTATTTGTCATTTTAGCAAAGGGGAGGGTCACTTCAGGTCAGACAACATCTCCACCATCTCCATACTCAGTGATGTCCTCTCTAAAGAAGCGACTAAGAGGAAAATCAATCTCAACGTTTCATATGGTAGGTTTATTTTTTTTATTTGATTTGAATGTCCAATTGAATCAAATGTTTCAAGAACTAAATCTTGTTTTGTTTTTTTATTCATCCTCCAGATATAAACGATGACTCTGTGAGTCACACCCTCAATATGATTCATCCAAAGCTGGAGTACCAGTTGTTGCTGGCTAGAAAAGTTCAGCTCATTGATGCTCTTAAAGTAAGTATTGGTTAAAATATTTAATTAAGTTATTAATATGATCTCCAATGATAAGAAAAACTACATTGTAACGCTAATGTTTGTCAAATTTTGAGTATTTGTTTGAACTCGGTATTTAACAAAATTAACTACTCATTTGAATTGTACTACTCAATTAATTGTCGTTTAAACAGTAAAACAATGTGATACAGCTTGAGGAGCTTCTCAGAAAGCATTAATATCTGTTCTTTTTAGATAACCTTATTGCTGCTTTGTTTGTTTTTAAGACTGATCTTGCTTGAACATTATCCAAAGACCAAATACCTAAATCATGACAACTATACATTATTGTGACTTAATCCTGGTCACGATGCATGAAGTTTTCACTTTTTTAAGGACATAAAATATGTTCTACTTTGTCTCTGATTGGCAGGAACTTCAGGTTCACGAGGGGAACGCTGACTTCCTTATCCCAGAGTATCGTAACATCCTGGACGAGTCTGCGAATCTCCTGGAGGAGTACAAGAAGCAGCCAGCGCACCTTGAGAGGCTTTATGGTATTTTTAATATCCTCACTGAATTTTGCTACAGCTTTTTAAGTTTGCTGTTTTTGGTAACCGATACTTTCTTTACCTTTTTTTCACCATAGGAATGATCACAGACCTCTTCATTGACAAATTCAAGTTCAAAGGCCAGAATGTGAAAACCAAGGTGTCGTCATTGTTGGAGATCCTCGACAATTATGATTTAAATTCTCTCTTAGACTTTTTCAGTGAGGCGTGATGTCCCACAGTTGAGAGGATATTTATTTAGTTGTCTGAGTGCTATTTTTCTATTGTAAATACATATAGTTTGTTTATGACAGATGCTCCACTGTGTAACAGAGTCCCACTGTCATTTAGATCATGTTTGTCCTAACTGTGGTCTGTAATATTTAAATATTTGTAATATCTTTTGATAGCAACCAAATCACAGATGGTGATTAATAAACCATTAAATGTTACCCACCTACAGTATTACCTCTTTTAATTTGTGGCTCTGGTTATTGAATATAATCCTGTCAAAAGCACATACAGTATCATGTATATTTTATCTTTATTTATAATTGTCATGAGTTATATCCCCTTCAAAATAAAAAAATTATATACATACATATACTGTACATCTGTATATACAGATCCCATCAAGATATGTATAATCCTAATTATATACACACATGTACATGTATATACACACACATACATATATATACAAATTCAAAATGTTAATTAAAAACAACAGTTCATACAATCAAAAGACTGTATGAATTGAATTCAGTATAATTATTTTATCTTCATATACATATTTTATCTTAATTGTTTTCATGCCACTATATTTGTAACGCTTTATTGATAAATCAGCGTTTGGATTTGTGTTTTAGTTGGTAACACGTTCAAATGAATCATATTGGTGTAATATGACAAATTCACAATAAATAATAAATTCACACAAATATCAACGTAGTAACAGTGGGAAACAGACGTGCTCTGTTTTGTTGTCGCCCCACTGAACATTATGCGATTTTCTCAAACCGGATTTGAATTTGCAATCAAGCGAATTGTGTACTCCGCCAGCTTCCGTCTATAGCCTACGTCACCTCCTGTGTCGCCTGTGATTGGTCCGTTTCAATCCTCGCGGGCTACTTGAATTGGGAGAGAGCGCAGTGTATCTTTGTAAATGGACCGAGGCTAACAGCTGCGCCTTTTTAGCGTCTTTTGGAAACGTGTACGAGTATGGCGACTTAAGTTCACATTTTCCGCAAATTGTACGTGTCGAACCGCCGTTTGTGCGTGTTTCAGTTTGTGTTACGGCTGCTCCCCGTGCCGTTGTTGTCGCCAACAGTTTAGTTTTTTGACTGTAAACGTTTCTGTAACTTTCGCCTGCAAGGTAGCAGCTCATGCTAGCCTCGGTTTAACCTCTAACTGTCCACTCGAGTGTCATTTTAACTTTACATTAACGAGCAAAACAGCACACGGCAGCCGCAGGAAAGGTAGTGCAAGGACGGTGTGGCTATGTCAGGGGTAAACAGAGGACAAGCAAACGCGGTTAGCGAGCAACACAACCAGGAGAATATGCTGTCAAGACTGAGGGGCTCGCTCAAGTCCCGGACTGCCGCTGTAAGCGAAGATCAGGAAAACCTTCCACCGAAACAAGCATCCAACAGAGCCGTGCTTGCCCCCTTGCAGATCAACAACCAGCGGGGGAAAACTCAGAACCAGCGCGGCGCAAAGCAGGTTGGTGGTAATAGTGATGCTAAATAGCTCGCCTAGCTGCCGCTGCTAGTGTCTGCTAATGATGGCTATTGTCACAACATGGTCCTATTGTGGGTTTTGGAGGCAACACGTATCACTCACCATGTCATGTGATATTACACTGACGAAGTAACTTTACTTGCATTATCGCCTGACTGTGTAAATATGTGTTCTTTAGCTGCAGGTGTTTTAAGTAGTTTACTATTTTGTGACGCAATTGTCCGCCATTTTACTGTCACATAAGCGGCGTTCAGTTTCATTTCACCCGCATCAGTGTTCTGCGTGGTCTCAACAGTTACTAACAAATGGGGAGCTATATAATTGGGGGCTGCACAGTGTTTCCGTTATGTTTATATACGAGTTTGTTAGACATGCGTTCATGACAAGTCACAGTGGGACAAAGTCCCAGAAAGAGCAAAGATTTACTCAAATGCATTTACTTGTCTAAAATGTATTTTCAGTATCTTTAAACAAGTCATTCATAGATTTTCTGTGTATCTTTGCTATTATCACAGCTTAAACTTGATTGACTTTGCCCTTTTGTCTTGTGTCCATGCTGCAAAGAGATTCCTCACAGAACTAGGCTCTAATGAGACACTGCTCTGATTTCAGGAGTCGTCACAGTCCTTGTCTTGCAAAAATGAAGATTCCAGCAAAAGCTGCCATGAAAAGCCCTCTACCAAGCAGTCTTTCCAGATCCATGTGGACGAGCCTGATGGTGCCTGCATCAAGAAGCCACTGCAAGTGGTTGAGGCTGTTAAGGCAGAGACTGAGGAATCTCCACTGCCCATCGACGATGCCGTGGCACGGCTCAGGCAACCCCTCTCCACCATTGATATTCCTTCGGCAATGGACGTCAGCTTTGGTGTGTTTATGGATTTTCAGCTTTATGCCAAATAACAGTTGTCTAAATAGATGTATGGATTTCATACATTGCATTACATTGGATTTCACTGTGCATTAACTCTAAATCTCTCTGGTTAGACTCACCCATGGACATGTCGGTAATTGAGGGGGAGGAGAAACCTTTCAACGTAAATGCAGTCCCAGAATATGCTGCTGAAATCCACACGTACCTGAGGGAAATGGAGGTGGGAAAGTTTCCGTCAGAGAGCCTGTAATTTGGCTCACCAGAAACTTCATTCCTGTCTCTTTTCTGGAATTTCATTAAACTTGTGTGTGTGTGTTTCTTCACAAATATCTATATAGGTAAAAACCAGGCCTAAAGCAGGCTACATGAGAAAACAGCCAGACATCACAAACAGCATGAGGGCCATCCTGGTGGACTGGCTGGTCGAGGTTGGAGAAGAGTACAAGCTACAGAATGAGACACTTTATCTTGCTGTAAACTACATTGACCGCTTCCTCTCGTCAATGTCTGTCCTGAGGGGGAAGCTTCAGCTCGTCGGGACTGCTGCTATGCTGCTGGCTTCGTACGTCTCATAAACTGATGCAGTGTGAGTTGTGCTTGACCAGTATGAGGTTCTTAACTTTTGTTTTCTTAATGCAGGAAATTTGAGGAGATCTACCCTCCAGAGGTGGCAGAGTTTGTTTACATCACAGATGACACCTACACCAAGAAGCAAGTGTTAAGAATGGAGCATCTGGTGCTTAAAGTGCTCTCCTTTGATCTGGCAGCACCAACAATCAACCAGTTTCTCACTCAGTACTTTGTCAACCAGTCTGTTGGCAAACAGGTGGAAAGTTTGGCCATGGTGAGTGTTTTAGTTTATTTGACAAGTGGCATTTTATAGAAACATGGTTGAACTATATTCTGACTGCTTAATTATTCTCTCAGTATCTTGGGGAGCTCAGTCTGGTTGACTCGGATCTTTTCCTGAAGTACCTACCATCACAGACAGCTGCTGCCGCCTGGGTCCTGGCCAACCACACCGTGACTGGTGGTTCATGGGTAAGTTCCTGGAGGTAGTGACATACAAAGTGGAAACTAATATTCCCATAACTTAAGCTGGTTTAAATCAGCACAAGAGAAAATGTGTTCAAACATTTTCTAATTATTTCATCAAGTTTAAAGACTTTGAGTCCAAACACTTGTTAAACCACTTCTCACCATGGATAAACACTGGGCTTCTGGGACCTATTTAAACATGTAGAACATGCCTCCAGATTGACTCCAGTTGTCTCTTCTCAGTCCAAGTCCTTGATGGAGATGAGTGGCTACTCCCTGGATGATCTGATGCCATGTGTTGAGGATCTGCACCAAACTTACCTCAATGCTTCTCAGCATGCACAGCAATCTGTCCAGGAAAAGTACAAAGGCCCAAAGTGAGTGAAAGAAGATGTGATTGATCATTTTTGACTGTATGACTTGATTTGTATAAATTGCCTGAACCCTGCTTTTCTGTTTCCTAGATACCACAGTGTTTCTACCATCAAAGTGCCAACTAAATTACAGCTGAACTAACTCCTCCCCCTTGTCCATATAGAGTTGCACCTCCTGCCAGTCTTTATTTTTTCTATTTTTGTTTTTTAATCATGTCTACCTGTTTGAAATAACACAGCCTGCTCTTCTTGGAGTAGCGCTAGTCATTTAGAGTTTTTAATGGTATTTTTATACTCGATCCCCAAACGTTGAAGCCAGATTTCTAGTTGTGTTGGCCAATCAAGCAGTTTTAATGTTGACATTTTAAATTGAAGGCAATGTACAAGTCTGGGATCACACTGTGTAAACCCCAGTGCTTTGCTCTGCAGTGTCACTGCCACGACATGGTCTCAATCTACTCCAACCCAGAAATGTGTCATTTATGCTTCACATTTTCTGGGTTGTGTTATGAGCAGCTGTTGCTGGTTACACTATATCCACGAGGAGATGCGACACCGCTTATGTACTGTTAAGTGGTGTAACCTTCAAAGTGTTTGGCCTCATGAGATGCAGATTAAAGTGCATTTTTGTCTTTCACAGAGTCAACTGTCTCATTACATCTGTCTTGCAATTTGCTTTTCAAGGCTTCTTCTGCACTGTAAAATATGGATCTTGTAAATAAAATTCATTTAAAGTAAGACTTCATGTCTACATGTTATGATCACATTGAACTCATGGGGGCAGCAGAGGACAAGTTTTGTTAAACCTTAAGTTTTATAGAACAAAATGGTAATCGAGTATGACAAGTTAAGCCTTTATGGCTTTCTATGCCATTACATGCAAATTAGAATGTGTAGTACTTTTTGTGCATTACATGGAACAAAACTGGCTGAACCTTAAAGTAAATGGAATCACTTAAAATCTTAAACTTTAACTGACCATTTTCATTGAACAATTTGCTTCATATATTTTCCTATACATGAGAAGTTCAGTCTTTTCTCAGAAGTTTAATTTAAATTGTGAGTGCTGTTAACATAATGGCACCACATCAGTATGATTGAAGTCTCTAAAAAGAGGTTTTCTATTTGTTTACCATGCAACAATTCATGCAGAATAAATAAATGAGGCTGAATACAAAGGCAATGAGTTCCAGGTGGAGGTTCTTAATGGTGTTTAGGTAAAACTACTGATGAACAATGAGATTGGTGTGTGTTAAAGCCAGTAATAATACTGTAATGTGGAAGTAATGGTTAACAAAGGCTGCCCCCTTTGTCTACATTTTTTAATTAGTAAATGACAGAACAGGATTGATGTTTTTCACCCCCTTGTTAGATTGAACTGAAGGCAGCCAATGGTGTGAAAGGCATTTCTCAGTCTCCCCACTCACTCTCTCTCTCCTGTGATAAATTGGGAGGCTGGCTTTGTGCGAGGAGTCTGACAGGAGAGGGGAGGCAGAGCCCAGCTGCGCACAGATTTCCACCATTTCATCTCAGGAGAATGGGAAGCTTAAAGACCATGCACACGCACTCAACAGGTCTGCTGTATCACTGACAGCACACACTTGTGGCTACCGGGAGGATTAAACCATGGGAGCAGACGGGAATTCTATAACATAGCCCAGACCAGCTGGATACAGCTGGATACCAACAGCCACAGGACTGTGTGTTTCTAACATCTGAGAAGATCAAGTGGAAGGAAGATTGCTTTTTTTTTTAGAAGAGGTGGTGGAGGTGGGTTGCTGCCTAACCTCATGCCTGCCCCCAGAAAATTTCTGGTGGCTTCCACCTCGCTGCCCCTGGCTCTTGGCTGGGGCTGGAACCTGAGCTTATATGTGGGGATGCTTTTGGGGCTCCTGCTCCTCCTGATGCTTCTCCTCTGGGTGCTCCTCAAGCAGCTCAGGAACTCGGTGGCGAAATCCGTGCTGCAGCCTGTGCGCTCCTTTAGGAAGCCTTGCTTTGACCAGAGCTTTCAGCAAGTGATGTGACTAAAACCTGGGACAGTTCTGCCTCAACACTGCCAGGACTGAGGCTTGTTGGAGTGCTTGAATGTGCCTTTTGCGGTAAATTGTGTAAGAAAAATACTTTTTTTTTTCTTTTCTTTTTAAACAAGAAGATGAAATGATATTAACAGCAGTTTGTCCTTATTTTCTCTCACAAAATAAAAATTCATGGTGTTATTTATAGAGACCACTGTCTATTCTTTAAACATGTTGCTCAGACAAGCATGAGCAGGGGAGTCCTCTCCATGTTCCTCAGAGTAATTAAACGTGTTGTTATTCTTGTGCAACGGCTATTTGTTATCAGCAGCTGAGCTAAACCATCCGAATTACCTGAGCGAGGGCACAAGCCAAGATTAAATCTGCATCTCGATTCATGCTGATTAAAGCAATGCATTCAGGAGGGCAATTTGCACTCCTCTCATGTCAATAGAGAATTGGCAGGAGGAATATTGAGGATACGCCGCTGATGAAAAATGTAAAAGGACTTGGTTTCAAAACTCCTGTGTGTCCATGTCAGGGAGCAATATAAATGAGACTCTCAACTGCAAGTGCCCCTAGGCTTAACACTGTTTGATATTTACATATGAGATAGATATATATATATATATACATATATATGTGTGTGTATATATATATATATATATATATGTATATATATATATATATATGTGTGTGTGTGTGTGTGTGGAGAACCTGGATAAATGCACTGTGTTCAGTGTAAGTTGGTAAATCATGTCTATTGTGTTTTAGGTTCATTCCTCTTCAACCATCGGTCACAGGTGGCCTGGCAGGTGTTTGATTGAACAGTCTGAGAGGAATCAATAACTCCTAAACCCCGGAGGCAAGCATGTTAATTAGACCTTGACAGTCAATGTCCATGATTCTTCTGTGTTTAAATCCTTTTATTAAAAAGTGTCTCCGGGGGAAGAAACCATTTGCTTTAATTAAAATGCTATCAGCAACATGTCAGAAGTACCGGCCACCATTTCACATGCAACACTGAAATGATTCTTTTAAATTTGCAGCCTTGTGCAGCTTAGTGTTGCCTGGAAATTAAAAAAGAAACAGGGAAACAGCTATAAGCATTTGGCCTTTTTCCAATAACAAGCAGCATCACTAAAGCACAGAGAGCAGCACATTATACGTCCTTTGTTTTATCTGTGTAAAAACAGATGGGTTCAAAATTAGGTCCAATGAATTAAGCTATTTGGACAGCCATTTAGTATACAGCCATTAACAGTCCTCTCAGCTGCTTGGCATGGTTCCCTGATGAAAAATATGAATGAATCATTTGAAATGATCATATTCTACCCATGTGAAAATGCAACATTTTCTCTCAGACATGTACAATGGTCTGTCTAAAAATAGCAGCAGTCTTTGAGGGATTCTTGTTTTGCCCACAGATAAATCCTCTGTGGTCTCACTATCATTCCTTAATAATCAAAAACACCAAGAAACCAAGTTGTTTTTTGTTTTTTTTTAAATGCACATTGGGAAAAATAACTAAACCCCAGACATGATGTGGTAAGAGAATTCTCTTAAATGTGAGGAAAACTGAAATCTAAATTAAATCAACAGTGTTGACTTTGCAAAGAGGCAGATGCTGTTACTTTGCATTTTTTATAAAATTGTATAAGCTAATTGTTTTCATAGAGCACAATATATCCGAATCAGTAAAAATGCCTAGCCTAATGTAATACATCAAGATGGAAAATCCCATTTACTGCAATTTTGATCAAAAATAACAGGGAAAACATAATATAATCCGGCCTCTTTCCTGCCATTTTGGTAGAAAAACTAGCATTGACCAGCATAGACCACAATGAATGCTGGTCTATGCTGGTCCACCACCATCATTATCCTGGTCCATGCTGGTCCAGCAGCTCTTAAATGTAGAGCCTGTGGGCCGCAGCAAACATATTGTGATATCACGAGGTGTAATAATCAATCTAATGGAGGCCGTGGTCAGTTTAGCTGCTACAGCTCGCTCAAATGTCAGGTCTTATAGACTCGTTTGTGTCCCGCCTTAAACGTGTCCGTCATGTGTTTGCATTTTGGCTCCACACTGGAAGCTAATCAGGCAGTTAAGGGATCAACCAACCGGCCGATAATGTGACCTATTTTCTGCCGTCACTTGTGTTTGGCGGTAACGCTGTCCGACAATGTGATGCATTCATGTCTGAATGTTTGCATTAGAGCTGTTCACAGTCAAACTGCAGGAGACTGAACAAAGTGTTGTGATGTGATGATTCATACTCTATAAGGTCCATGATGCAGGTTATTTTTGCAGAAATGGATCCATCAACACTGTGGAAGACAGCAAACAGAGTGGAGCAGCTGTGGCTGGGGAGGTCCCGTAATTGATGAGTTTATTTTTTTGTCAGTCAACACATGACAAATTTAGCTGTCCACAACTCTCTATACCTGCTTTTCCCTGTGTGCTCTGCTCATGAATGAT
This sequence comes from Solea senegalensis, assembly GCF_019176455.1. NCBI lineage: Eukaryota > Metazoa > Chordata > Actinopteri > Pleuronectiformes > Soleidae > Solea > Solea senegalensis. The sequence continues at coordinate 1,696,216 of NC_058032.1, forward strand.
ATGATTCAGTTTTGGAACTGTGGGTTTGTAGTAGGAACTGAAAGCAACACACACACACACACACACACACACAGCATTTTATGCCTGCAGTACATACACACTCTTCTGTACCGGTAAATAATTGTTTTAATTATTTATCAAGACATATGGTTACAAACGACAGTATTTTGTGATGATCTCCTGCTTTTTATTTAAAAACAATCTACCCTTGGATTACAGGAATTTGCAATTAGAATTGTTCACTATTTTGTGACTTTATAATGAATTAGATGTAATTACATTCAGTTTGGTGCAACATTCAATGATACAAAACATGCAATTGTTATCAGCTTTTTGCTCGTTGTTAAAGTGGAAATAACAAACGCATTTCAATCAGGAAAAGTAGTTAATTACAAATAAAACCTCCATATCCAAAGCATTACACTGATTCTTTCGACATGCTCGGACCTGATGCTGGCAGATTATAACAATGTTCACTTACTGCATGTGGGAAAATATCTCCTTTTAATCTGGTATTAGCAGCTATGGTGCGCTTGTTTGTCGAAGGAAATTGTCTCCACATCAGTGTGGGAGATGCCTCTGTAACTGGATCTCCTCTGAGATGGTGTTCACACTCTCCTTCCGCAACAAGTGCTCACTTTAATTAAGGTTTGCAGGGACGAGGACTGAGCTGGTGATATGTGAGCTGCACCTCAGAGCTTCACTGAGACATCAAGCACCTTCTGTTGGCCATAACACACACACACACACACACACACACACACTGTGTGTTAAAGAAGACCTCGGAGAGCATATAACGTGAGTGACATCGAGAGCAGATGAGGAACGGGACACCTAATTAAAAAAAAAATTACATCATGACAAATGAACTCTAATATGTGAACAATCATTTATTAAGTTTAATTAAGAAAAATGACAAGTAAACAAAGACTGATGTCATTAATGATGTCAGATAATTGGCTTATATATGACATTTAGGCTCAGTAATGAAAATTGACGAACACATTTATTTCTGCATGGAGAAGTTTAGACTTTATATAGAAGATTAAACGTACCATCAACATATGCAATACACTTTAATAGGCAACAAATACGCTATATATATACAACAGTTTTCATCTGGTGTGTAAGTGCTGTCATATGTACATCTGTGAAAGTGTGAATGCTGAAAAGGTTTTTGTTCAGAAAATAGAAAAATAATAAAAGCCTTTATTGTCAAAGTACAAGAAAAAAACACTGACACTGAGAAAAACGTGTGGTTTGGATGTGTGAGTTTAAAACATGTATGTTATTTATTGTCATTATGTATATATTCCAGAATTATCGTTTGTTAAAGGATTAAAACTCATCTAAAACTTTAAGGGTTTAACATTTCAAATCAACTGTAAGATAATGTACAAAATACACTGCGGTAAAAACCTTATATTGAATATACAATAAATTCAAACCACTACAATTTGGTGTAATCCAGGTACACACAAATATGGAGAGCCATTTAAGCCACACTGAGGTAACTGGATACACGAGGTCATGATCTCCTGTATGACTGAGTGAAAGATAATCCTGCAGGTGGACGAGGAAGTGTGTCCTCTCAGGTTTTCCCCCTGTGACACTACAGCCTGGAGGAGGTTGTAGTTTAAGGGATAGAAAACAGAAAGCCTCCACCTGGACTGAGCATAACCTGAGGAGAAGAACACACACAACAGGTGGTGAGAACAACGACAACTACACAAACTGAATATAAAACAACCTCAGACTAACTTAAGAAACACATGCTCTGCTCTTTTTCAGTCTACAACCCTGGTCTTTGAGCAGCAAGAGGATGGTGAGTCTTCTCTGAAACTCAAACTATGCTAAATATTTGAAATGGATTTTAGTTGTTGTTTTAGCCACAGCACCAGAACTAACCTGCGTTTGTGTAATGAAGCGTCTTTTGACTCATGAAAAGGTCACTGCCTCGTTCAAGCTGATGTGCATGATGTGTCTAAAACAACACACATGCATGTGACCCTATTAACTATGATTTCCCCCATAACTGCAATTGAACTGTGATCACACCCAGTTCCTCTTTTGCACTCGCGGTCACGACTGGATACTGTGACTCCTCCACCATCCTGAGAAAGGACTTTGAGCCACGATCGTCTCATCATTAAAACATACACGTACTAAGCGGTTCGGTTGAGACTGGGAGAAAGCTGCATTTGATATACTTGATTTGAAAGAACTCCAAGTGTCTGTTGAGGATAAGTTGATTTATGAACTAATTTTCAGTCGAGCATGGTCGTCTCTAATTTGGACCATATTGTATTAGCTCGTGGATGGAAACTACAGGCGTGAGTGCCTATTGTGTCCCTGCTGGGTTACAGTTTCATCACAAGGAGAACTTGGAGACAATGATGTGGCTGAATGTTGTGCTGGGTGGAAAAACAAAAGAATTGATTTAATGATGAACATTGACTGTGTTCTGCAGGAGGTTCACTTCTCTGACAGTGAACAAATCATTAGAACACCAGGAAAAATCCATGTTGGAAAGCTTTAGAGTACAATTACTTTTTAAGAACCAGAACCCAACTAAAAAGTATAGGATGAAATTTTAAATTTAACAATTGTACGTTTGACGTCTGGTTTAGAGTAACATTCCTCAACATGTCATAGATGATCCCCTGAAAAGCAACACCAACTGCCACTATCATCCATGGATCCACAAAATTACCATGGTGAGAACCACTTTGACATTTTGGCATTCACTGGCTCTGCAGACAAAGAACTCCGATCAAAAAGAGCGGATTAAACGAACAAAATGTTCATGATTCACATCCTAGTAATGAATGGGAGTTTAAAAATATCTGATGATTGGCTTCACTGCAGAAAAAAAACACCATTGTGTGCGGTGTCAAATTTAATCCCATTTCCACGACACATGTAGGCAGGGATGGAGACTCCGACACTTGACGGTAAACATCGTCATGTTGCAGGAACAGGCTGTAATTCTGTCGACTATCTGAGTCTGACTGCGTGGAAACGTAATGAAGAGAAAGCTTGACTGAGAGGCAGTGGAGGGGGAGACAATCTTCTTTTACCTCTCCCACCTGCGGAGAATGTGGAACAAGTTTATTGAGTCTCATGCAAATTCTCCCTGGAGGACAATCTGAGTCAGACACAGCACATCTCTTTAAATTATCTGCGTGACAGAACGTTTGAATAGACAACAATTTTGTTTGCGCACATTTTTTTTATTATTTATTTAAAGTAACATATCTCCACTGGAGTTCATTTATTCTTTCTAGGAAGGGGAACCAGCTTGACATTGACAGATAAAGTTGTTACTGCACACAATAGTACTAAATGAACGTATCTGTCCTCCACCCTAATTAAGTTGTGTACTTTTACTCCAACTATCTTTGTTACTCGTTACGACCAAATAAAATTAGAAGAAGAATTTTCTGCTTTACGCTACACTAAAGTTTTCACCCATTCACACACGCTTCAACATGGGGTTAAGTGTCTTTGCTCAAGGACACATGTAGACTAGCAGAGCCAGGAATTGAACCCACAGCCAGCACCATGGCTCAATCATGTGAGTGAGTGACTAGACATGTGACATCCAGAGACTGGATGGGTGTTTGTCTCTATGTTGCCCTGTGATGGGCCACATGGGCCACGGTGTCAGCTGGGATTGGCACCAGCGCCCTCGGCGACACAAAAGGTGGAGATAGAGATGTTGAAGTGAAATTAAAACACCTGCATGATCATTATTTACGTGTGTTTTGCTGTGTTTCCACAGGCGTACAGAGGCAGCGTGAGACCGTTCACCAAATTCAACGCCAAACAAGACGCCGAGCTCCTCCATAAAGCCATGAAAGGAATGGGTCAGTTTTCAAATGCATGTCTGACTCTAAATCTAAGATCTTTGTGTTTTCTGTGTTTGTGTTGAGGGCAGCGGCTTGTGAGGTCCCAGAAACCTTTAAACGTTTTATTATTTAAATTGAATGCAAGTGATATTTGTATTTATAGTCACTCTCCAACACATTTAACTATATCTATAGTTTACCTTCACAAATATGTGATCAATAGCAACACGATCATTGAAAAACCAAGGAGACACATTACACATCAATCTCATATTCTTTCTTTATATACAGTTGAAACCTTAAATCTAGAAGTTTAACATTTGTTTGTAAGCAGTGCAAATGCAGATGTTTAAAATTGAATTTCCTTCTCTGGATTTCAGTCGCTGAACTGAAAACAAACTCTGCTTTTCGCCGTGAACGTCATTAATAATGTCTGTAACTCCACTGATAAACGTGAAAATCTATTCACGCTTACCCTAAGTGACAAATGTGGCTTATTGAAGAGTCGTTAAAGTTTAAAAATGTCCTTTTTTCCAAAGCAGTTTTAATGGTTTCCTTCATCCATAAAACCCAATAACGACACAGCTGTCAGAAAAAACTGCCTTTTTTGTTTGTTTTGTTTTTCTAAACAAGTGAAGTTGTCTCGAGTTTAGGAAATAATTGTGTTTTTTTTCCTCTGTGTTTGGTCTAATTAGAGGAGAACTGAAGTTTCCTAAAGTCTCAGAGTCAAAACTTCCAAACATGCGTCGGAGTTATTTCCACAAACAAACACATTAATGAGCACTTACTGAGTCACCACCGCAAATCATTTACACAAGTGAGTGAGTGAGTGAGTGAGTGAGTGAGTCATTAATCTGAAAGGTTAAAATGAACTTGCAATGAAAAATGTTAATACACATAAATATAAACAGGTGATTCACTTCAAGCTGATTCACATGGAACATGGCAACTTTTATTCATTCTATTGTGCATAATAAATATAAATTTAGATCATGATGATGTTGTCATTACTGAGAAGACTTTAAAGTGGATTTGTTTTTCATTTTCTCACTGGTACCTGGTGCAAATGCAAGTTTTATTATTGTTTTTCTGCCTGAGCAGAGCTGAGGAGGAACGCATCATCATCATCATCATCATCACTTAATCTCTATTTTTCTTTTATTGTGCTCAAAAAACAATTGTGTCCTGATATGATTTTGTGTTCTGACCTTTGATCCAGTTGTTGTAGTTTTAATGTGGTCTAATTCTGCATTACAGTGATACGAACCTGTCCTTGTGCATGAGAATTACACTCCAATCATCTGTCTGTCATAGTTTTAACAAAGCTAATCTATATAATGAATATATATATATATATACATATATGTATATATATATGTAAGCTGTCAGTTATTATTTATATATGTATGTTATTTACCCCACACTATAGGCCTTTGTTTGTGCCCATTTTTAAATGAAATGTCCTATGTGTTCCATGCGTTAAAGCTTATTTTATGTGTGGTTCAGGTACGGATGAAGACGCCATCTTAATGCTGCTGGCGGCGCGAAGCAACGATCAACGCCAGCAAATTAAGGCAGAGTACAAAAAGGCCTACGGAAAGGTAATGAAACATTAAGCTCATGACTCACACTCCCTGACGGATGTTTTAGAGTAGGTCATATCGGCGTCTGCGTCTGTCTCGCTCCCAAACATGGACCTGAACGACGCTCACTTATGAGAGCACTTATATACGTGACTCACTCAGAGGCCTGTTCTTCAAGTTTATTGCCTTCGCCAAGGACGTTGTGTTTTTGGTTGCATTTGTTTGTTCGTATGGAAGCAGCAGGGTCAGGGGTTTTGATTAAATTCGTTGGTTATGGTCTGAGAAAGAAGTGATTCGATTTTGGCACAGATTAAACCGTGTTTTAAGCCTGAGAGGCAGGTGAATTTTCATTCATAACTTGGATTTCAATGACACAAAATTGATGGGGAAACTCAGAGACCTCAGTGGACGCTTGTGCTCTCAGAGTGCTTTCTCTTTCTCTCTTGATTGCTTATTTTAAAAGAAACTGAATGAAAAGATGGATGTCACGATATCGCCCAAAAGTGCCCCCTGGTGGTGGCTGGCTGTCTTAAACCCGGCCTTCTCTACTGTCAGTATGTAATATTTTGTAGAATGATGCAGGTTGAAGGATTCAGTTTTCAGATAAGTTGCATTTCTTTTTGTTATTTTTCTCAGACTGACTCACGACTGCACACAGTCTGGCTCCAAATGACGTCACCAGACCACATTTTTTTAGCTTCTATTTTTTGTTCAGGAACAATTACACATCATCCGTCTTTATGTACGCAGTCATTTTAAATGAAGGTTTGTCGAAACTGATTAACTAAGAATATTTGAGTCACTGTAATAATTATTTTTAGTAGGGATAGACTCATTCTCCTTCTTTGTGTCCGATACCGAAATCACAAACCTGAGTATCCACCGATACCGATATTAGCCCGATACAATCATTTTAGAACATTTATGAACGTATGAAGCTGTTAACGACACATTAGAGTAATTTCAAAGACACAATTCTCCAAATGTGTCAAAAATATTTTTTCTCCCCCGAAAACAAGAATTTTTATTTACATTTTACAGCCTGTGCACAGTAAAGCATGCGATATATAGGATTTTTGGATTGTATGGGATTATCTTATACCGATTCCCATGCATATAATTTTAAATGAGAAATTATTTAAAAAATATAATTTTATTCCACTTTTATGGGACTTAAATTTGCACAGAGCTTTTTTTTCCATTACTATGTTAAAACATAAATACAGAGGCTATAAGAATGCGCAGTATTAAGTGTCAGCTCCACCTATAGGTAATATGATGACATGATTTGATTATCACCAACTATATAAGCAAAAAGGACTCAAATTTCTTTTTAATTGGATTGAATTTGTGAAATTTGGACATATATCATATTTCAAAGTTTGCTTATGAACAGATATAAAATAAAAACGGTCTATTCTGTGATTTCTGCACAACCACTGCTCATGAATCACAGAAGATAAAATAAAAAAAACCACATTCTGTAAAGCCTGAAGACGTGACCTGTAAACACCCAGGATGTCCATGCTCCTGAGGAGCTGTGTATTATTCCAAAGGCAATTTATACCAAGGGTGCACCTGTGGCACAGATTTGTGCCGTGTGAGCACTGAGGGTTGAATCCTCAGCTCCTGTGCTCATATTTTACTTCAGTTAAAGTCCAGTTTAGCTTCTGAAACTACCCCCCGCCCTCAGTGAGCGGCACAGCGAATCATGCTTGCATCAATATTTAAAATCTAATAATGTCGTATTATATGAATACATTACTCACAGGTGTCATTTGTCTGCAGATGCAGGAAGAGCCGTCCCCCAGAGAGCAGCATTAGCAGTTAGCTCTTAACTTCGAGGCATTTTTCCAGTCGTCAGGCCCGAATGTTCCATCACGTTGCCGAGGTGATTTCATGACCACCTGTGGATTGAAAGCACCAAGTTAATTTGCTCTCTGTGAGGTTTTGCAGGGGGAAGAAGAAAAAAAAAACCTCTGGCAAATGAAATAGCCGCCCGCAGTATGAACAGACGACGCAGTTCGGGAGATCAAATGAGAAATCAGAAAATCTAGAAGTATTCAATGGGATATCTGTGAATATCACTGTGTTTTTTATCAAAGAAACGAGGCACGGTACGAGCCCCATTTGCTTTTATCGCCCATTTCAATGAGCTCTTGTTGCCGGCCGTAAAATATAATGAGACGCGTTCTAAAACTACTCATTTGCAGTAAGACGTGAAACCAGAGCAGGTGTGAGAGAGTGAAAAAAGTGACATCTGTCAGTGTAATGGTGGCGTCTCTTTAGAGTCTGTATTCCCCCGTGTTCACAGTGCTTTTCATTTTTATGACTGACTGTCTGCTTCCACATGTCGACGACACGACTCTCACAGGGATTTGATTTGATTGTCTTTTAACAGATGAAGGGGGGAGCGAGAGAAGAGATGGATCGTGTGTTGTGATGGTTTTCTGTTAAGGTTAAACGGCTTGTTGGACTCGTCTGTGTATTAACCCTTTAACATGTGCTTATTTTAACCAGAAAATGATCCTGTGTGTGCCTTTTTCAGGATAACTTTCAATATCTGGCAGTTATTTACAATTTACTGCATGTTAACCCTTAGTGCACCCATGGCAAATTGCACAACTCCTTATATGGACATCCTGGGGGGTTTATTGGTAACATATTCAGGCTTTAAAGAATGTGTTTTTTTCTGTCTTCTCATGTGTGTCATGAGTACGTTTTGCTCAGGTGTGTTTATATAGTTGGTGAAAATAACATTTTTTCCGAGGTTATGCTGAGAAAAAGGATATAAGAGATAAGAGATGAGATACTGTTAGTGGTTGAATGTCTTCTCAGAGAAGCCCAGTGAGCCAATAGCATTTTTAAGAACCTACGAATAAGCCTTTTATACATACAGTCCTTGAGGTAATGGTCTTGCATTACAGAGACCGCTGTCATCTGTCATGTTTATGTGGACAATTGCATTTTAACACATTCAAACGACAACCTTTCTGTTATAAAAAGGGCCAGTTTAGTTCCCTGAGGAGGAGGAGGAGGAGGAGGAGGAGGAGGAGGAGGAGGAGACCATTAGATGTCATTAACTCTTATTCACTGGACCTTTAAGGAAACGCATCTCACTCTCGATGACGAATTCCTTGAAAATGACAAGGATGCTGCGAAACGTTATATAACTCAGATGCTGGTTTGATTTGCATTCATTCTACTTGGATAAGTAGCTCATGAAATTAAAGGCGTCATGAATTCACTCCACAATTCAGATGTCACAGCATGTAAAACATAACTCGTTCACAAGTCGTATGAAAATAGAGAAAGAAATCTTAGCATTTTATGTTCGCTCATGACAAAATCTACAACTAATGGGTTTTTATGAAATGTATAATCACTCATGATAATAAATGATGCAAAAACAAACTCCATACAAACTCAATTACTCTTGTTTTTCCTCATCCTCTTGTCATGAATCTTCATTCGGCCTCAGGACTTGGTGAGCGCGCTGAAATCGGAGATCGGCGGCCTGTTCGAGTGTCTGATCGTGGCCCTGATGACCCCGCCCATCTTATACGACGCCACTCAACTGCACAAGGCTATCAAGGTAACGGATGAATGTTTGTTCTTGTGTCACGTCACACAGACTCACAGGATCCTCGTATGCAGATGTTCCAACAGCAGACATTTCACCTCTGGGGCTGAAAAAGCCTTTTCTTCTGTTTCCAGAAACCTGTGACTTTAAATGTCTGCCAGGAGAACAACCTGTTTCATGACGATAAGCCGCTTGACACGTGTCCACATGCTTTATCTGAGGAGACAGACTCCACACAAGCTTTTAGCTTTTGTCTCTGTAAAAACAAAAAAATAAATGAGCGTCTACTTTTATACGACAAGGTGGTTAAACTCCATCATAAACTTTTTAAATGACAATAAATCAAACGGGGGAAATGATCTCTGCTGATCCATCATCGTCTCACATAAAAAAGACTTAGATTTGATTTTCTTAGGATTTTACCTCAAATCGTCACGTCAGCTTCTGGTCAAGTAAAAAAAAATATCTCAAACTTATATGACAAAATTCCTTCATGCTATAGCAATAATAATAACATTTTGTTTCAATGTTTTCACATCATTTCAAAATAAAAGCATATGCAGGATGCAAAACAAATCAAAAACTATTTCAGACACAGAGGAAGAAGTTATAGAGTGCAAGTAAAAACATGACCTGCTATGTTTACATGGGCACAATAATCATAAACTGTCATGATCAAGACTCCCTGGTTTGGTGCTGTCACGTTTCTGATCCACGTAAACAACGCAGCGTTAACCATTCTAAAAATAAAGATTAAGAATGAACAACAGACACAATCAAAGGCTTCGTTATGGACATTTCATCCATTTCAGTTGAAGTGGATCCTGTCTCCAAATGAAAGCTCGTGCTGACATTATCATTGCTCAGGTCGTATTTGTCGAAACTCTTTTGTTCCAAAGTGCTCATGAAATAAAAATCAGACAGCATTGTTTATCATTTTCTTTTTAAAAAAAGATCAAAATCATTCTTGTTGGACCCTGAAAATGACAAAGACAATGTTTCGAGTCAATTTACTCTGTATCTGTGTCAGAGGTCAGAGGTTAATGATATTTTTCATGCGAGCCAGTCTGGAGACGTAAACGCTGGAACCGTGTTCAATTTCTGTTTTCTGTTTTTCAGAATCGCCTCGGAAATTATCTCTATCGTAATTTATTTTGTCCTCCATTTCAATTCAAGTGTGAAATGATGTAGTCAGCGTGCGTCACTGTGTCCACATGTGTGACAATGATAAGATGAGATAAGATTTACATTTACAGACACTAAATTAATTCATGTGTAATTCATTCTTTTGATATTAAAATTACCAGTGAAAGACTTAAGATTTCACATAATTTCTGTTCATTATTCATTATTTCTAAAGTTTAAATTGAGTCTTTTAGTGTTTTAGCATCTTAATGTTTTTATACTTTTGTCTATTTTGAAATTGTTTCGCTCAGTAATTCAATATATTCAGGAAAGAGGAAAGAGGAAAATGCGTGTCAAAGGTCAAACTGAAACTTTTTCTTGTCCTTTTGCTTTTTTAAAAAACAAAAACACACACATTTTAATTTCCACTGCAGATTAAATTTTCAAATGAGACACCTTGACAGTCCCACCCCACTCGTTTTATTCATTTATTTGTTTATTTAAATTTCAGCTCACTGATGGATTTCTTTTTTTCCTCTTTTCTCACACCATTTCTTTAAAAAATCTCACTTTACAGACCATTGTTTGGGATAAAACGATGCGAGATAAGGTTGCTGTGAGACCACGCTGCCACACGTTGCTTGTTTCATTTCACATATTATTGTGTTTTTGGTTCCCAGGGCGCCGGGACTAACGACGAGGTGCTGATTGAGATCCTGGCCTCGAGGACCGGCGAGCAGATTAAAGAAATCGCTAAAGTGTACAAGAAAGGTGAATTTTATACTCAGCTGTGAAACAGAGAGAGAGAGAGAGACAAAAGCCGCTTCTCTGTGTGATAACAGTGTTTTTAAAGTATATTTCAGCTCTGATGCAGTAATTGGCACCTTAATCTCTGCCCTAAAGAACATAAAAATAAACCAAAAATAATTTGACTAAACTTGTCATTATTATGATACAAAGTGACTGCACAGAATAACGACGGTGTTTTCTCGTCTTCATTTACGTTGATCCTCTCTTTATAAAACCCTGCTTTCACTCTGTTATTTGCTTGAACACCGGGGATCAATTCTCTGTGAAATTTACAAGCTGAAGCACATCTAGTCTGGTCAGGAGGGCAAAGGTCAACTGTTCAGTAGGCGTGGGCGATATGAGCTTAAAATGATATTTATGACATATTCCCTTTTTTTATATGATTAATTGTTTTGCCTTATTCTGTCTTTTATCTTTTATTTTGTGCAGCGCTTTGTTCCACTGTGGTGGTTTTAAAGTGCTTCACATGTAGCACATTTGGATTGGATTGGAGAATTTCAAGTTTGGGACTTCTGCCATTGATCCATAAAAAGTATTAAAAGACACTGAGTTCATAAATCATGAAAATAATTGATCTTCAATCAATTTTGTGTAAGTCTTAAATGTTAGAAATACACGGGCAGTAGGATTTAATGATTGTTTTTCTGCCGTTAGAATTCAAAAAACAAACTGAAATGGTAACAATAATTGACTTATACAGAATAACACAGCCAGAGTTCAGTCTTTAAATCATTGAGTCCACTTTTCTCTCATTAACTCTACAAAAACATCCACAAACCACAATGAAACAGAATGTGACCACGTTGAACCCTCCGCCAACTGTCAGAGATCCTCCTGCAGACAGACCCTCAGCTGGGGTTGATTGCATCCATTAGTGAGTGTTGCGACCAAGAAGTGTGAAGCAATCTTCCGCCTCCTTCTTCTCTTCTTTCCCCCCAGAGTTTGGCAGCAAGCTGGAGAAAGATGTCTGCGACGACACCTCAGGGAACTATCAGAGACTCCTGGTGATCCTGCTGCAGGTAGAGACACTGATAATGAGAACCTCTGGTGACGCCATTACAAAGTCATGAGGTTTAAGTGTGAGCCCGGGGACGGGAGGACGGAGGAACGGGGGGACAGGAGGACGGGGGGACGTCATGGCAACACACTCCAGTTGGTTTCTATAATGTGTTTTTTGCTACACAGACAGAAATGTAATCTCTGTGGTTCTGGGACACTTGGTGGGTAATTTAATCTTCAGGGGGATGAGAGAGGCTCAGACTCACTCGTCCACACTAACCTACTTTTGCTTTTCTGTTTGTCCACCTGTCTGTCTGTCTGTCTGTCTGTCAGGGGAGCAGAGAGGAGAAGGTTGACGAGGGTAAGATCGAGAAAGACGCTAAGGTAAGAAGAGTCACCTAAAAGTGTGGAAGAATGACGGCGCTTTTCCACTACGCTGGGCTCAACTCCATTTTTTTGCTTTTCCATTCGGGATAGTACCAGCTCTGACGAGGTTCCCCAGCGAGCTGAGCCGACACTAAAATGTGACGTGCACAGATTTGCCGGCAACTGATTGGTCAGAGAGAGTGTTGTTACTGGAAGAGTCACGAGCGCGACGTCCGACACAAGAATCAAACCGAACTGCAGATCAGTTAAAAAGCTGAGGAGGTACTTTATCGGAATGGAAAACGATACCAGAGCGAGTAGAATCGAGCCGTGCCGAGTCGTGCCGAGTCGTGCCGAGTCGTGCTGGAACTGTGTAGTGGAAAAGCGCCGTTAGTGACATCTGATGTGAGATCACAGCTTGTGACAAACACAGTTATGGTGGTTTTCTCATATCAAAAACCTCTGCAGTGCTTGAAGTACGAGCCAGCACTCTGTGAAATTTTAGAGTCTAGTGTTTGTTTCAAGCGTTTTTATTTTTATTGTTAAACAAAAACAAAATCGATCAGGCAGATGATCTGCCGTGGCCACAAGCCAGAGAAAGAAGAAGAAGAAGAAAACCAATATCTATGATTAAGAGTGTTTTTTAAGCATCATAACAGGACACCACATTTAAAAAGTTTAAAAGCTATGGATACTCTTAATATACAAGTTGGCAAAATGTGAAACACAAGTCCAGTTTTTAGTTATTTTAATACGGACTAAATGTTTCAATAGATGCTGTAAACATCACTAACATAATCTTTTATTTACTTAAGATTTTCTAAAATGTAATGACTTAATAATGTACTGGCACTTATTTTTTCCCCACTTCATGCACTGAAATTGATGATTTTTTATTTTACACTTATACAAACATACTTGTAGTTTTATTCAAATTCAGGGAAAAAAAAATCCCCAAATGTTACACACTGTATGTTTAAAAGAGCAATTATTAAATCTGTGACACAAAGACAATGTTCGTCATTCATGAAGAGCAAAAGAAATATGGGCCGTCAAAGAAAAGCATAAATGTGGAGAAATCAGAAAGCAGATCACTGCTGCTCTCTGTAATAGATTTATCTTTATTGCACCGTCTTCTTTTAAATGTCATTTGGTCGAGGATTTGATCGGCTGCTCGTCAAAGTGCTGTGAAACCAAAAACTTTGACCGAGTCTGTCGATGGGATAAATTCATTAACCTTCAGGAGGAACAGGCTCATAAAGCATTTCTCCTCTCTGATATTGAGCACCAACACTAAGGATTAATCAATAGTGTAAATTCTGTTATTTATATTTAATAATGAAGGGAAATGTTTGGTCCTGGAATGCAGAAATTCTCTTTAACAGCAGAGAAAAGGGGGAAAAAAAGAATAATATTCTCGTTGTTTTCACACACAAACAAAGTTTCACATCAGCTCTGTCATTTCACCACTGTCAAATCCTTCCATGTGTGTTTGTATTCATGTCTTTGTGAGGTCCAAATTTACAAAACAATCTTTGTGGGGCCATTTTGTCTGTGCCACACAACTTTATGGACTTTTAGGGTTAAGACCTGGCTTAGAATTGGGTTTAGGTTAAGGTAAGGGTTAAGGTTAGGTATTTAGTTGTGATGTTTAAGGTTAGGGTAAGGGGTTAGGAAATGTCCAATTGTCAAGCAAACCTTTCTTTGTGGGGACATTTCAGTTGGTCCACTACAACTTTAACAGGCTTTTTGAGGGTTAAGACCTGGTTTTAGGGTTAGAATTAGGTTAAGGGATAAGTTAAGGGATAGGTTTAGTCACATAGTTGTGTTATTTGTATTTATATCTCTGTGGGTTCCACAAAACTTAGAAACCTTTCTTTGTGGGGACATTTTTTCTGGACCCCAAAACCTTTAAAGGGCTTTTTCAGGGTTAAGACCTGGTTGTAGGGTTAGAATTAAGTTTAAGCACTAAGGTTAAGGGTTAGGGTAAGGGGCTAGGGAATGCATTATGTCTATGATGTGTCCTCACTTTGTGTGTGTGTGTGTGTGTGTTCGTGTTTAGGACCTGTATGCTGCTGGTGAAGGCAAGTTTGGCACAGACGAGGAAAAATTCATCACAATCTTTGGCAACAGGAGCGCCGCGCATCTTAGGAAAGGTGAGGTTGTTTTTATTCAGTTTTAATTAAACGTACCAATTGTTGTGAGTCACCTGCTCTGTAGATAAATAAACTACAATTCCGACTGTGTTGAGAGAAATGTTGAACGAATGAACCAAATGAGAGACATAAAGGTGCAGCGTGTGAAACATTAGCAGCATCTATTGGTACGTTAATGAGGATGAGACTGCAGTTTATAGCAACAAGGTGAACTACGGTGGCCTTCATGTACCAAAAAGTATGTTGTTCTCCTTTGTTGGTGATAGTTTATCTAGAAAAGAAACATTTGCTTTTATTTTAAACTAATTCTACACTCTTTGTACCCATACCCATACATTCATATGTATGGGTAGTATATTCAATTTATGTCAATAAATCATCATCATTTTTTACACACTGAACATTTAAACAACTCAGTGGAACTTGCAAAGTAAAGGGGATTTAATTATATTAAGGAAAATTATTATAATAATAATAATAATAATAATAATAATAATGATAATAATAATAATAATGATAATCAACTAAAATATGAAATGAAAATGCATAAATAGGTTTAGGTGTACAGCATGCAGAGACCAAAGCTTGTCCACTGTAAACAACACACAATTCACAGAGAACATGACACAGAAGCAGGAGTTTATTAAAGTGTAATGAAGTACAGCCTTGGCAGAAGTCCTGAGGCTCAAACCTTCTCGCTGTGAGGCGACGTCGGGAGAGGGGAAAAGTGCTCGACAGTGCTTGACTCACTGAAAAATTAAAGTGGAGGGACCTGAATGTCCAAAAACACCTCAGGGTTCAGATGGAAATATAGTCAGAACATCATCGGACCTCCAGACCAGAAATGTAATAATAAAACATTTTATAAATAAAGACCCATTCCAAAGCAAATTGACATTACTTACTTTAAGATAATGAGGTAAATACTGTAGGTAGTAAAATTACACAGGAAACAGAAATAAAACTAGGACTGCTCATGGTACTTGATGTTCTCTGACTTCATTGTCTCGCTCACTCAATAGTCTTACCATTTATTCATTAACCCCCTCAAAAATGAACGCAAAGTCACTTTTTATGTCAAGATTTGGACGACATACTAAAGTATGACTTTTTTTGAGCGATTTTAGACAACATACTATAGTATGACTTTTTTGAGAGATTTTGGAAGAGATACTATAAAATGACTTTTTTGAGCGATTTTGGACGACATACTATACTATGACTTTTTTGAGCGATTTTGGAAGACATGCTATACTATGACTTTTTTGAGAGATTTTTGACAACATACTATACTATGACTTTTTTGTCTAATTTTAGACGACATACTATACTATTACTTTTTTGTCACATTTTGAATGACATACCTTACTATGACTTTTTTGAGCGATTTTTGACGACATGCTATACTATGACTTTTTTGAGCGATTTTGGACGACTTACTATACCAAGACTTTTTTGTCACATTTAGGACGACATACTATACAATGACTTTTTTGAGCGATTTTGGACGACATGCTATACAATGACCTTTTTGTCTCATTTTAGACGACATGCTATACAATGACCTTTTTGTCTCATTTTAGACGACATACTATACTATGACTTTTTTGTCACATTTTGGATGACCTTAGTATGACTTTTTGGCGATTTTAGGCGACATACTATGCTATATATAACTGTATTGGCGATTTTTGGCTGACATACTATACTATGACTTTTGAGCGATTTTTACGACATGCTATACTCTGACTTTTGAGCGATTTTGGGCGTATGCTATACTATTACTTTTTGAGCGATTTTTGGGCTGACATGCTATACTATGACTTTTTGGCGATTTTTGGACGACATGCTATACTATGACTTTTTTGAGCGATTTTTGACGAC
The DNA here is from genome assembly GCF_019176455.1 of Solea senegalensis. Classification (NCBI taxonomy): domain Eukaryota; kingdom Metazoa; phylum Chordata; class Actinopteri; order Pleuronectiformes; family Soleidae; genus Solea; species Solea senegalensis. Next base: position 1,712,573 of record NC_058032.1, read on the forward strand.
ATACTATACAATGACTTTTTTGTCTCATTTTAGACGACATACTATACTATGACTTTTTTGTCACATTTTGGATGACATACCTTACTATGACTTTTTTGAGCAATTTTTGACGGCATGCTATACTATGACTTTTGGCTTACCGTCCTCCTGTGTTAGCGACATGAGGAGGTGGGGCTTACCGTCCTCCTGTGTTACTGACATGAGGAGGCGGGGCTTACAGTCCTCCTGTGTTACCGACATGAGGAGGCGGGGCTTACCGTCCTCCTGTGTTAGCGACATGAGGAGGCGGGGCTTACCGTCCTCCTGAGTTACTGACATGAGGAGGCGGGGCTTACCGTCCTCTGTGTTACTGACATGAGGAGGCGGGGGTTACCATTCTCCTGTGGCGCCCTCTGCAGGTTGCTCCAGGGAACCAGGTAGGTGACCTCATTGTCCTGACTTGTCATCATGGGCGTGGCCTTGGAGATGTATTCTGAGATCCATGTGTCGTCCTGAGCAAGCGCCGCCCGCACCGCCGCCCGCTGGGCATAGCTCTCTGAGGTCAGAGGTCACATGACAAAGAAGGAGGAGGAGCTTCAACATTTGAATGGTGAAGAGACACGATGATGAACTATCAAAGAATTGTGCGACAGCGTCCGTGGCTCGGAGATGAAAGGTTTTACAGACCCGCCCACTTTATGAAAGACACACAAGTGAACATCTTTGTGATGGAAGCAGAGACACAATGGAAACTCTGGATTGTCTCTGGATTGTTACAATGATGTTCTTCATCCCTGATCAAGCTGACTCATCATTTTGACATGAACATGAATTAAACCTCACCGTACTCCCATATATGGAAAACCTGGTTCAAGCCTCCATACTCAACACTCCAGTACCCAATCAGCTGTGAGTGGGAGGTGCGCAGGTGGATCTTCTCATTGGTCAGTTTCAGGAAGGAGGCGTTCTGGTCTGGGCGGAGACAGTAGGTGCGGAACTCGTAGAAGGTTTTGTGTTCCCGCTGTGGACCAGTGGACAGACGCACACATGGCTGCAGAGAGGAGACAACAGGACAGACGTCTCACTCTGACAAGAAAACTGACTTACTATTCAAACTAAACATTATTTCACTGGGTTTGGTAAATAAATAAACAATAAACTAACAACAACAAACTAACAACAATAAAATAAAAACAACAAACTAACACAAACACACTAACAACAACAAACTAACAACAACAACAACAACAACAACACAAACAACATAACACAATAACACAAACATAAAAATAAACTAACAAACACTAACTAACAACACTAACAACAACAATAAACAAACAACACAAACACAATAACAACAAACACAACACAAACACACTAACAACAATAAACTAACACAAACAAACTAACAACAATAAACTAACACAAACAATAACAACAACTAACATAACAACAATAAACTAAAACAAACTAAACAACAGCACACTAACAACAACAAACTAACACAAACTAACAACAATAAACTAAAACTAACAATAACACACTAACAACACAAACAACACAACAACAAACAACAAAACACATAACAACAACAATAACACAAACACAACAATAATAACACACAACAACTAACAAACTAACAACAAACCAACACACACACTAACAACAACAACTAACCAACACAAACACACTAACACACTAACACAACAAACACAACAACAACACTAACAACACACTAACAACAACAAAACTAACACCAACAACTAACAACAAACAACACTAACAACAACTAACACAACACAACAAACAACAACACTAACAACTAACAATAAAAAAATAACACAAATACTTACAAACACAACAAATAAATAACAACAACACAACAACAACAAACTAACACAAACACACTAACAACAACAAACTAACAACACACAACAAATAACACTAACAACAATAACAACAACAACAAAAACAAACAAGAACAACACACTAACAACAACACACTAACAACAATAAACTAACACAAACAAACTAACAACATCACACTAAAAACAATAAACTAACAACAACAACACACTAACAACAATAGACAACAACAAACCAACAATAAAATCGTTGTGCTGACATTATCAAGTAAGCTCAAGTGAGTCCGTGCGTGTGTGTGTGTGTGTGTGTCAGTGACCTCAGGTTCACTAAGGTCGGTCCAAGACAACGAGGACATTTGTCTGCTCTTCGCGTTCTCACGTTTCCATTGTTTAAGATGTGTGTGTGTGTGTGTGTGTGCACGCGCGCGTGTCTCACCTGTGCAGCACGCGCAGCTCCTCCTCTCTTCAGAAAACAGCTCGTGAGTCTTAACATGACAAAACTGAACTGACTTGAGAATTCGAGATTTCAGACGAAGCCGGAAATGATGTACCGGAAACGCTTCTCTGTGAACACCGCCTCCTCATGGCGTTTGTTCGTCTGAAACTTTATTAATCAGTGTTTTAGTCGAAAAATCGATCAACAAAACAACATTATTAATCTCTGACGTCATCATCTTATCGATCACGACAAAATAAAAGATTCTGTGTTCCTTTTTTCAACAGACGACGACTTTGACGTCACTTCCGTCCAGGAAGTCGCTCTCCTTCTCACACACACACACACAGAGGCAGAGCTGCGGGCGCGTGTTTAAGCTTTACGGTGAACTGTTTGGACCCGAACCATGGCTCACGTGTCTCAGCTGTTCCGAGTGTCTCGTGTGTGGCTCCACCCACTCTGTCGGTTCTCCGCTGCGGTACCGGCCGCGGGTCCGGGTCCGGGTCTGAGCCGGCGGCTGAGCAGCAGACACGGAGGAAGATTTCGGAGCTGCACCGTAGACCCGAACCTGGAGGAAGAGTTTGTGTTCGTGGACGTGACAGGTGAGACTGTTCACTTCCTGTTTACACATGTGACCTCAGTGACACAGCACTGAAGATGTCTGTGACCTCTGACCTTCAGCTCCAGAGGTCGACCCAGGTCAGAAAGAGAAAGACCTGCTGCACCAGCTGAGCCTGGCTTCCTCTGCTCCACCCCTTGCCTCCGCCCCCCACAAACAGCTGAGGTCTCTGAAGCAACAGCTGCAGGTGTTGAGGGGCAGGAACCTGAAGGAGGCGGAGCCCGAGGCTCTGATCCAGTTCCAGGACGTGGACTTTCCGCTTGACGAAAACCTCGTGGCTTCAAAAACCAAGAAGATGAAGAAGAAGAGGGCGGAGCCTAAAGGCGTGCACAAAATCTTCGGGACACCCGACGCGGACGAGCCCATGAGCGACACCTGCTGCTCGGGCTGCGGTGCCGTTCTGCACTGCACGGCGCTCCACGCCCCCGGGTACGTGCCCAGCGAGAAATACAAGGCGCTGCTGCGGGAGGGGCGACTGGGCGGAGCCACCTGCCAGCGCTGCCACCTGCTCACCCACCACCAGAAGGCGCTCCACCTGCAGGTGTCCAGAGACGAATACCGCACTGTAGTGCAGAAGCTCCGCCCCCACCGAGCGCTGGTTCTTCTCGTCGTTGACCTCCTCGACCTCCCGGACTCCATCGTCCCCGACCTGCCACAGCTGATCGGCGCCAATAAACACGTGGTCGTCCTCGGCAACAAGATCGACCTTCTGCCCGGAGACTCGCCCGGGTTCCTGCGGCGGATCAAGCGTCAGCTGGCGGTTTACTGTCAGGAGGCGGGCTTCGGGAGCCAGGTCACCGACATCCACCTCATCAGCGCCAAGACGGGCTACGGCGTGGAGGCGCTGGTTTCCGCCCTGCAGCGCTCCTGGAAGTACAAAGGCGATGTTTACCTGGTGGGCGTGGCCAACGCGGGCAAGTCCACACTCTTCAACACGCTGCTCATGTCCGATCTGTGCAGGTCCAACGCCGAGGACGCCGTCCACAAGGCCACCATCTCGCCATGGCCCGGTGAGACCAGCCCACTGTCACCATGTCATTGACGAGGTGTGATGATGTCACTGATGAGGTGTGATGATGTCATCGTGTGTTTTTCAGGAACCACTCTGAACTTGCTCAAGTTTCCCATTGCTAACCCGACGGCGTACAGAATGTTCCGCCGCCAGCAACGGCTGAGGGAGGAGGCCACGCCCACAGATGACCAGCTGTCACAGGACAAGAGGCGGAGACTGCAAGAGTTCAGGAGGCAGGGCTATTTTGTGGGTAAGTGGGGGGGAGGGGGGCGTTGCTATGGTTATCCAATCCAACTTTATTTGTAAAGCATTTTTAAAAAATCACAGAGAACACAGAGAGTGTGTGTTTGTGTAACTGTGTGTGTGTGTGTGTGTGTAACTGTGTGTGTGTGTGTGTGTGTGTGTGTGTTTGTTTAACTGTGTCTGTGTTTGTTTAACTGTGTGTGTGTTTGTTTAACTGTGTCTGTTTGTTTTACTGTGTGTGTGTGTTTGTTTAACTGTGTGTGAGTGTAACTGTGTGTTGTGTGTGTGTGTGTGTGTGTGTTTGTTTAACTGTGTCTGTGTGTGTTTGTTTAACTGTGTGTGTGTGTGTGTGTAACTGTGTGTGTGTGTGTGTGTTTGTTTAACTGTGTCTGTGTGTGTTTGTTTAACTGTGTGTGTGTGTTTGTTTAACTGTGTCTGTTTGTTTTACTGTGTGTGTGTGTTTGTTTAACTGTGTGTGAGTGTAACTGTGTGTTTGTGTAACTGTGTGTGTGTGTGTGTGTGTGTGTTTGTTTAACTGTGTGTGTGTGTTTGTTTAACTGTGTGTGTGTTTGCTTGTTTTACTGTGTGTGTGTGTTTTAACTGTGTGTGTTTGTGTCTTTGTTTAACTGTGTGTGTGTGTGTAACTGTGCGTGTGTGTGTGTGTGTAACAGTGTGTGTGTGTGTGTAACTGTGTGTGTGTGTGTGTTTAACTGTGTCTGTGTGTGTTTGTTTAACTGTGTGTTTGTTTAACTGTGTGTTTGTTTAACTGTGTGTTTGTTTAACTGTGTGTGTGTGTTTGTTTAACTGTGTCTGTGTGTGTTTGTTTTACTGTGTGTGTGTGTTTGTTTAACTGTGTGTGTGTGTGTCTTTGTTTAACTGTGTGTGTGTTTGTGTGTTTTCTGGAGGTCGTGTGGGTCAAACGTTCCGTGCAGACGTCAGATCCACCGCTGGTGAGATCCAGTTTGATCCGGATCGTCTGGCGTTTGGCGAGGATGAAGATGATGATGATGATGATGATGATGATAAGGTGTCGACAGGTGAGGTCACAGGTGCGGTGTCTCTCTCTCTGAATGGCTGACCTCTGACTGTGACCTTTGACCTCTCAGGTGTCAGCCAGGCCTCGACCTTGAACGATGTGAAGGACGCTCACTGGTTGTACGACACGCCGGGCATCATGAAGGAGGACGATGTGAGACTTGTTGACTCCGCCCCCTTACGTGTGAGAGTCGGAGTAGGAGGAGCCAGAATAATCTCTCCCTTTCTCTCTGTGTCTCTCGCCCAGATCCTGGACCTGCTGACAGAACAGGAAGTGAGGTCAGTGGTTCCTGCTCGCGCCATCGTCCCGCGCACCTTCGTCCTGAAGCCCGGGAGCTCGCTGTTCGTGGGGGGCGTGGCCAGGATCGACTTCATACAGGTGACACTAACGGACTGATCGATGATGAATAGATTGAAGATTGATTGATGCTGTTTGATTAATGATTGATACTTGATTGATGATTGATTGTCAGGGCCTGAAGTCGTGCTGGTTCTCTGTCATGGCGTCCAGTCTCGTCCCCGTTCACGTCACCAGTCTGGACAAAGCCGACAGTCTTTATGAGAAACACGCGGGACACGACCTGTTGCAGGTGAGTCACATGGTCTCACATGTGTGGTTGTATGAGATCAGTTCCAGGATCTAAACTTGTCTTTAATGTCTGTGTGTGTGTGTGTAGGTTCCTATGGGAGGGTCAGAGCGCATGAAGCAGTTTCCAGCGTTGGTTCCTCAGGATGTGAGGTTGAAGGGGCGTGGCTACCTGGAGGCAGCTGCTGACATCACACTGTCGTCTGCAGGTCACTGATGATTAGACTGTGATGGTGATTAAACGGAAGGTTCTGGAAAATGATTTGTCTCTGTCCTCGTGTCTCCAGGCTGGGTGTCTGTGACGGCGGTGGACGGAGACGAGGTCTTGCTGCAGGTCCGTGGTCCGGCGGCGGCAGGTTTCGGCGTGCGGACGCCGCCGCTGCTTCCTCACGTCGTGACTCTGAAAGGAAAACGTGTGAGGAAGTCGAGCGCCTACAAACCCATGAAGACGCCGCCGCTGGTGGACATGGGTCTGTCCACCCAGAGACTGAACAACAGGAAGTGATGTCATCAGACATAATAATACACTGTTACTATGGTAACATGTTGCTCCTGTACAACAGCGTGTGTCAACAGGGGTCAGAGTTCACTCATGTAAAAGTTTTTGTTTTGATGTAAAAAAAAAATAAAAACGTTTATATAATGTTTTATTATTATTGTAAATATGTTTAGTGTCAGAGGAAAGACACGCCCACTGCAGCCAAACATGGTCATGTTTGAATGATGCACTTTTTAAACTGTCGATTCATTTGTTCATTTTCAGTTCATCAATCACTGTGGAAACTCCTCGTTTCCATGGAAACCAGTATAAATAAATGAACAGCAGCAGCAAATCAAACATCTTTATTTAAAAAAACAAACAGGAAGTTAGTTGAAGCTCATTACAAAATAAAAGCTTTGACGTCTTGTCTGTTTGACCTTTATTTTGAAGAGCTGCTCACAAATGTCCAGCTTTGACTTTGGTCAAAATAAAACGACAGGACGGTCACATGACCATTGAAGACTCCACCCACTGCCAATCAATAATGGAGAGACATGAAGAATACGGGGTCATGTCTCTCCTTCCTGTCTCCTCGTGTCTCCTTCCTAGACACGCGTGTCACGTGATGACCGAACGTCAAGTGACGACCGTTTATTGCACAAACAGAAACATGACTCGTCTGTTTTGACTCTGAGGGGGCGGGGCTAAAGTAACACAGACGTTAATGATTGTCAAAGGCACTGACGGTTTTCAAAATAAAATACACAAGATAGTTCTACTCGTCTACGATTCCATAATAACAAAAACAGGAAGTGAGGACAGAAAAAATGTGATGTGAACTTTTGACCTGACAGCGCCCCCTGGTGGAACCTTCTGGTTTCAGACAGTTTGAATCAGAAACCTGTTTCCGTGGAAACGGGCGTTGCCTCCTGACCTTCAGAGGTGTGGTCCATGTAGTAGACATTGACCAGGTGGCGGTTCAGGTGGCGGCGGTAATCCACCTCCACGGGAAACGTGCGGTCACAGAAGATGCACAGGTGACTCTTGAGCTCCGTGGGCGTGGGGATCTCGTCCGTGGGCGTCTCGGGGTCGTTGGACGACTTCCCCGACCGGACGCCGTTGAGCCCGGAGTCGTCGCTGCCCTCGGAGGCGCTGTCGCTGATGTCACTTCCTCCCTCGTGGCTGCTGTGAATCCCCTCGTCGTCCTCGGGCTCCGAGGGTTTGACTCTCTGGCTCGGGAGCAGCAGAGAGGGCGGGGACGAGGGTTTGAGGAAGGCGGGGGCAGCAGAGCTGCAGGTGGGCGGAGCATCAGTCTTCTCAGAGGGTGTGTCTGTCTGCAGGTGCTCAGGAGTGGTCGTGTCTGTGTCCGTCTTGTTGGACGTCCTGGTGGACTTGTTTTTCGTGGTTGTCCCGGTGGACTTGTGCTGTGTTGGACTGAGACCTACAGCTGAAGCAGGTTTTGGCTGCACCTTCTCTGTGGTGCTGGCAGTTTTCAGTCTTCTGGTCTTGGCCGGTGTCTCATGTGAAGTCTTGGTGGACAGATCCAGAGCCTCCACTGTTTTCCTCTTCACCGCCTTTGATTTGACCTTCTTGTCCTTCTGAATCTTCTCATGTGGTTTGGTTTGAGACTCTTGGACAGGTTCTAGAGTTTTCTCGCACTTCTTTGATCCACTCTTCCTGGTCTTGTTCAGACTTTTGTTGTCGTTCTTCTGTTCTTCTTTTTGCTTCTCTGGCTTGGATTTGTCTTCCTCCTTCTTCTGCCTCGGGGTTCTTTCGTCCTTGGGTCTTTGTTGGTCCGGTTTCTCAGACTCCGTGTGGACTTCCTCAGCTTGGTCGTGGACACTCGGCACCTTCTTCACTCTCCTCTTGACAACAGCAGTGGTTTCTGTGTGGATTTCTTTGGCAGGGGCGGAGCTTGCAGTGGGCGTGATCTCTGTCTTCTTCAGTCTGGTTGAGATCTTCTTCTCTGGCTCCACTTTGTCCTTTGTCTTCAAGACTTTCTCGGAAGATTTCCCCGCAGCCTTGTCCGGCGTCTCGCTGGACCTGCTGCTCTTTCTGACGGACAGATTGATGGGACTCGAGTCCACGGACGCCTCCTCGTCCTCTTCGTTGCCGTCGTCCATGTCAAAGTCCTCGTCGACGCTGGATGAATTGTCTAACTTGCTTCCTCTGGTGACGGCGTTTTCCTCAGTGCCATCAGAACAAGGTTTCTTGACACGCAGTTTGACTTTGGAGACGTCCAGAGAGACGCTGCAGCCGGAGTGTCTGGACTTGATGTGGTACTGCAGGTTGCACTTCTTGGAGGCGGCGTACTTGCAGAGCGGACAGAGGAACTGGCGTGGTTTCAGGTGGAGTTCCACGTGCTTCTTGAAGTTGCTGCGGTCTGCGGTCTTGTAGTCACAGTAGGGACAGGACAGAGGTTTGGGACCGTTGTGGACCTGCCGGACGTGGCGGGTCACCTCGTGCTGATTGGCTGCCAGGTAGTTACAGCTCTCACACTTGAACGGACGCTCGCCTGCAGAAGAGGAGGAGATGTTATGATGAGGTGGCGGCAGCAGTGGCAGCAGCAGCAGCAGCAGCAGCAGCAGCATAAACACAGGTAAGACATTCATGCAGCAGCTAATGTTGATTCTGTATCAATCAGCACAGGCAGAACAGGTCTTTGACGTTAGTGTGCACACATATGTATATATATATATTTACATATATATATATATATATATATATATACACATGTATACACACACACACGTGTATATATATATTTATATATACATATGTATACACATATATATGTGTACACAGGGAAACTGGGGTTGGGAAAAGGTCTTCCTCTGTTATAGGAAAACTAAAGTTTACATTCACTGTTGGAGCCTGAGAGACTGAACATGCACGAGACACAACAACAGCAACACAACAACACAACAACACAAACAGCCGCAGTGACAGTGTGGTTTTACCATGTTAATCCTCTGCTTCAGTGAGAGCAGCAGCAACAACAACAACAACAACACCTGTGTTAATAAACATCAATAATATTCAATCACATTCTTCTGCTGTGAACATTGATCAGTGTCAGACAGTGATGTCGCCACGACGACGCAAAACTGAAACTCTGCTCTTCACTCTTTCAACATTTAAACTCGGGATCGACCGAACATCGACGCTGATTTTCACCATTTGCCTTTTTTTTAGAGATCAATTTAAAAGTGGGTTATTTTGGCTCTGATGCAGCCGCACGTCTGTCTGCAGAATAGCTCCACCCACAGCAGCGTCTGATTGGTTCCATGCAGACGGAGCCACAGCAGGAGTGACCGACAGCCAACCACGAGAGAGGAGGAGCTCCGGAGAGCAGATCTGTGTTTAATAAACATCCCAGTTCTCTACAGCAGCTCTGCTCATCACCTGTGATACTGCGCGCGCGTGTGTGTGTGTGTGTGTGTTTTGTTGAGGTGAAGGCTGATTAGCTTTTAGCGTAGCATTAGCCCACCGCTGCACCGTCTCCTCCTCTGGCTCTGGACGCTCAGCACATGAGCGGTCATGTGTTGAACATGTGGAACACAGCTGTGAGCTCATTGGTGACTGACCGTGTTCTAACGTCACTGTGACCAAACATACAACAACATGTGACTACATGTGATAACATGTGTGTTTATGATGAATATCATGAATGTCGTTATCGGCTCCTTCACGTCTCATCATCTGTGTCAGTCCTACAATAATCTGTGATTTTTAGTGATGCACTGAAACATGTCGGCCCTCACTGTGAGGACGTGTGCAGCAGGTGAGGAGCATGCGCCCTCGTTGTCTGATATGTTTGATGAGATCCTGCCAAATATTTTCATAGATTCTTAATTGATTTATTCTTTGAAACATGAATATCAATCTATAACGTAATCTATAAACTATAAAATAATCTATGACCTATAATCTATAATATTATCTATGATCTATAAACTATAAAATACCCTATGACCTATAATCTATAATATTATCTATAATATATTCTATGATCCATAATATGATCTATAATATAATCTATGATCTATAATATAATCTATGATCTATAATATGATCTATAACATAATCTATAATATAATCTATAGTACAATCTATGATCTATAATATAATCTATGATCTATAATCTATAATATTATCTATGATCTATAAACTATAAAATAATCTATGACCTATAATCTATAATATTATCTATGATCTATAAACTATAAAATAATCTATGACCTATAATCTATAATATTATCTATAATATATTCTATGATCCATAATATGATCTATAATATAATCTATGATCTATAATATATCTATGATCTATAATATAATCTATGATCTATAATATAATCTATGATCTATAATATGATCTATAACATAATCTATAATATAATCTATAGTACAATCTATGATCTATAATATAATCTATGATCTATAATCTATAATATTATCTATGATCTATAAACTATAAAATAATCTATGACCTATAATCTATAATATTATCTATGATCTATAAACTATAAAATAATCTATGACCTATAATCTATAATATTATCTATAATATATTCTATGATCCATAATATGATCTATAATATAATCTATGATCTATAATATATCTATGATCTATAATATAATCTATGATCTATAATATAATCTATGATCTATAATATGATCTATAACATAATCTATAATATAATCTATAGTACAATCTATGATCTATAATATAATCTATGATCTATAATCTATAATATTATCTATGATCTATAATCTATAATATTATCTATGATCTATAAACTATAAAATAATCTATGACCTATAATCTATAATATTATCTATGATCTATAAACTATAAAATAATCTATGACCTATAATCTATAATATTATCTATAATATATTCTATGATCCATAATATAATCTATGATCTATAATATGATCTATAATATAATCTATGATCTATAATATGATCTATAACATAATCTATAATATAATCTATGATCTATAATATAATCTATGATCTATAATATTATCTATAATATTATCTATGATCTATGATATAATCTATAATATAATCTATATTATCTATGATCTATAGTCTATAATATAATCTATAATATAATCTATGATCTATAATATAATCTATGATCTATAATATAATCTATAATATTATCTATGATCTATGATATAATCTATAATATAATCTATATTATCTATGATCTATAGTCTATAATATAATCTATAATATAATCTATGATCTATAATATAATCTATGATCTATAATATTATCTATAATATTATCTATGATCTATGATATAATCTATAATATAATCTATATTATCTATGATCTATAGTCTATAATATAATCTATAATATAATCTATGATCTATAATATAATCTATGATCTATAATATAATCTATAATATTATCTATGATCTATGATATAATCTATAATATTATCTATGATCTATAGTCTATGATATAATCTATAATCTAATCTATAATATTATCTATAAAAAATAATCTATATTAAAGCCATAACAACAACAACAACAACAACAACATAACATTAAAAAACCAATGAGACAGAATGAACAATCATTTCAGTGCATCTCTAATTATTATGAAATCATACAATCAGAGATTATTATTGATGAATAAATGTGACCCAGCAGGTGGCAGCACTGCGACAGCCTCACCTGAGTGCGTCCTCATGTGTCGGGTCAGGTGCGTCTTCTGTGCGCTGGAATAGTTGCAGTAAGGACACTGGAAGGGACGCACACCTGGACAATAGAGCACAGGTGACCGGTTAGGTTAGTGCTGACCGGACCATGTGGGCGGGGCTGTGGACGTACCTGTGTGCGTGTGGACGTACCTGTGTGCGTGTGGATGTGCTGGATGTAGTTGCTCTTCCTGTCGGAGAAGTAAGAGCACTGGCTGCAGGTGTGCAGTTTACTGGGGAAGTGGTTCCTCAGGTGTTTCCTCCAGTGATACTGACTCACCGTGGTGTACGGACACAACGTGCACTTAAACACTCTGCAGACAGGGGGCGACAGAGACACACGGGTTATTGTCCTGACCGGGGTGTGACGTCATCACACGTCGTCATGACGACGGTGGGCGTTACCTGTGGTCCTCGCCCTCTTTGCTGTGGTGCTTCAGGTGAGCGATGTAATGGTCGTATCTGTTGGTGTTGTACCCGCACCGCTCACACCGGATCACGCCTTTGATGTCCACCGCCGTCGCCGGCCCCGCCTCACCTCCTGAAGGGGGCTGGGCCTCAGGTGTCTCCGCCTCCTTGCTCCTGGTCTTGCTCCGCCCCTCCACCCGGTTCACCACCATCATCTTGCTGACACTGTGGCTGCCGAGGTGTTCCACAAAGTCGCGCTCGCACTGCGCCTGGAAGTGACACGGTTTACAGTGGAACGGCTTCTTCTTCTTCACGTCGTCTTTACGCTTGACGACCTGCTGCTCAGGTGTGGAGGGGCGGGGCTGACAGGGGGGCAGGTCTTCAGCTCTGTCACCTTTGTTCTTCTCGACATCTCCCAAATCATTTGGACCGACGACCTCAGCGCCGACGGGACGCGGAGACTCGGGATAATCGACGATACAAACCTCCACGTTGTTCTGGTCGTCATAGCTGTACCTGCACAGGTGACACACGGGTCAGGTGACGTCCGTCCTCAGAGACAGACAGAGGAAGCAGGTGGACACACTCACCTGATGACGCTCTCGTCCTCACTGTCTGAATAACTGCATCCCACCGTCTTCAGCTCCATCATCTCCTTCTCGTCGGCCGTGCTGCCGTCGCCGCCGCCGCCCTCGCCCACCGCCGTCACCGCCGCCACGTTAGCCAGCATCAGCAGCTGAGGGGCGGGGGGCGTGTTCTTGGACATGTCACTGAGACTGTGACTGTCCTCCATCAGCGACATCTCATCTGAAAACGTCTGAGCGGCCATGTTCAGCTCGTCACTGGCACACGGACACCTGCGAACGACGAGGTCAAAGGTCAGAGACAGCACCTCAACATACAGCCACATCTGGGGAGCCCGCATCTGTCCAGACGTTCAAGGACCTGTGATTTATGATAGTCTCATTTTTAAGTGTATGACAAACTGACACATGTGCTGCCAGCGCCCCCTGCTGCTGCAACCGCCACAACACACATTAAAGAAGAAGTGTCACATGATCACGTCTTTAAACACACACACACACACACACACACACACACACACACACACACACACACACACACACACACACACACACACACACACACACACACACACACACACACACGAGCTGCTGGTCCTCCGCTGCCTCCTGTGGTCACTTTGTGTCACTGAGGTCAATCTGAACGCTGGCTTTCAAACAGTGAAGTGACAAAATCAGACATTTGAATTTAGTGATGGAGGCAGCAGTGAGGCAGCAGTGAGTCAGTGTGTGTGTGTGTGTGTGTGTGTGTGTGTGTGTGTGTGTGTGTGTGTGTGTGTGTGTGTGTGTGTGTGTGTGTGTGTGTGTGTTCAGTCTCACAGCTTGTCCTTCAAATATGTCTTTCACGCGTCATTTCTCTAAGACAGTAAGTGAAGCTCCGCCTCCTGTAAAATGTTCTGTGTTGATTTTACATTTCATTACTAAACATGGTTCAGAATCAGCTGTTTATCACATGACTCTCGTAGCACTCCGCATTAAAACCAGCTCAGCTTTAACTGTTCCACGTCACAATCCGACTCCACAATCAGTGACAGAACCTGGTTCCTGCTGTGTTTCTTCTTCATCAGTGATAAGAACCTACTGGTTTCCTGCTGTGTTCTTCTTCTTCATCAGTGACAGAGAACCTGGTTCCTGCTGTTTTCTTCTTCTTCATCAGTGACAGAACACAGGTTCCTGCTGTGTTTCTTCTTCTTCATCAGTGAGGCAAGAACCTGGTTCCTGCTGTGTTTCTTCTTCTTCTCAGTGACAGAAACCTACCTGGTTCCTGCTGTTTATCTTCTTCTTCATCAGTGACAAGAGCTGGTTTCCTGCTGTGTTTCTTCTTCTAGCTTTCATCAGTGACAGAACCTGGTTCCTGCTGTTTTTCTTCTTCTTCATCAGTGATAGAACCTGGTTCCTGCTGTTTTCTTCTTCTTCTTCATCAGTAGAACCTGGTTCCTGCTGTTTCTTCTTCTTCTTCATCAGTGACAGAACCTGGTTCCTGCTGTGTTTCTTCTTCTTCATCAGTGACAGAACCTGGTTCCTGCTGTGTTCTTCTTCTTCATCAGTGACAGAACCGGTTCCTGCTGTTTCTCTTCTTCTTCATCAGTGACCAACCTGGTTCCTGCTGTTTTCTTCTTCTTCTTCTTCATCAGTGATAGAACCTGGTTCCTGCTGTGTTTCTTCTTCTTCATCTGCCTGTTCCTGCTTATCTTCTTCTTCATCAGTGATAGAACCTGGTTCCTGCTGTTTTCTTCTTCTTCTCAGTGATAAGAACCTGGTTCCTGCTGTTTATCTTCTTCTTCATCAGTGATAGAACCTGGTTCCTGCTGTTTTATCTTCTTCTTCATCAGTGACAGAACCTGGTTCCTGCTGTTTATCTTCTTCTTCATCAGTGACAGAACCTGGTTCCTGCTGTTTTTCTTCTTCATCAGTGACAGAACCTGGTTTCAGCACTTCAGAGAGGGGGGGCGTGTCTCCTGTTGGTTTCGAGGACTTTCAGACGAAAGCGGCCTGGACGCTGATGTAACACCTGTGAACAAACTCCTCCTACGTCAAGGATAAGGATTAAAGTGAGCATTTAATGTGATATTATATTTACATGTTGTCATTAAAGCATCATTGTTAACGTGTCAAGCAAAGTTTGTGTACACATATTCAGTGGGATGTAATCATGGCTGAGAGGATTATTGGATTCACTGAATAATAATCGATGACTAAATGAAACATCGACTGTTTGGATCAGAGTCAAATTTCACTCAGTCACTCAAAATGAGTGCGTCCGCCATTTTGAAACAGCACCACAGCTCCGTCGACAGCGACACAACTTTCGACTTTGTTTAGAAGACGTGAACATGAACGACGCTGCTGCCGGTGAACACGTTATTATTCACGTCACCGTAACTCACGGACTGTAATCCACAGCATTAACGTGCACATGTCGTAAAAACTTGACTGGAGTTTGACTTGAGGAAGCGGGAAGTGATTTCACCTGGAGACGAAGCTCACATTAAAACGCCAGTGAAACCGTAGTTTGAAAGCACTTTGTGAACAGCGTGAACCACTTTCAAACACTTTAAAACACTTTAAAACACTTTTAAACACTTGTAAACACTTTGCGGTGACTGAGCAGTTGTTTCCATGTTTAAATAAACTTTGTTCGCTCACTTTCCCGCTGCTCCGTCAGCTCCACCGTTAAAAACCATGTTTTCTCACGGAGGTTTGGTGCACTTCGAGGCCGTGGTGGAGGAGACGGAGGCGGCTGCAGTGTGTGAGTGTTAGCCATGGTCCTGATCAGCCCCGGACAGCGCCTCCCTCCCTCCTTCTTCTCCACCTCACCGCCTCCATTTTACTTTTACTGCCCTAAACTTCAGCCCCAGCCCCGCGTCCCTGCCCCGCCGCTGTGCCCCGCTCTGCCCCGCTCTGCCCCGCTCTGCCCCGCTCACTCACCGACTCCTCCGTCACTCACTCTCCCGGGGTTCCGTCAACGTTTGTCCGCCGCAGACTTTGTTTTTCCTCGACGATCGTGAAACGCGGAGAAAAGTCGAGACGACAAGTTTCCTCACATTCCTCCACAGCAGCGGCGGGGGCGTGGCGTACTGCTGTGACGTCAGTGTGTCGCTCAGTCAGGGATCAGGAAGTGTAGTTTTTGTCCTCAGAGATGTTTGTTATGATGTTTAATGACAACAAGTGATTATTTTATGACAACAATGGCATTAATGTGGACCAGACTCGCACATGTGCAGCATCTGCCTCCACCGGTTGGGGTGAAAGGAAAAATGATGGACACAGGAGAGGAGGGGGGACAGAAAAGACAAGAGGGACAGGAGGTAGAGACAGAAGAGCGAGAGAGAGAGAGAGAGAGAGAGAGAGAGACCAGGAGCAGATACACAACAACTGTATCAACAGTGATGACATGTTCATACAACTATGATGTCACCGTTGATAACAACTTTAATTACAGCGTCAGCATAATAACGATGTGATAGTGATGATATGTACGATAACAACAGCCTCGAAAACTGGATCTGGATCCTGCATCCTGATGACATAGTCACACACAGAGTGAGTGTGACACAGTGAGTATGACAGAGTGAGACAGAGTGAGGTGACAGAGTGAGTATGACAGTGAGTATGACAGAGTGTGACAGAGTGAGTATGACAGAGAGAGTGACAGTGAGTATGACAGAGTGTGACAGAGTGAGTATGACAGGAGTGTGACAGAGTGAGTGACAGAGTGTGACAGAGTGAGTATGACAGTGAGTGTGACAGAGTGAGTATGACAGAGTGTGGACAGTGAGTATGACAGAGTGTGACAGAGTGATGACACAGAGTGAGTGTGACAGTGAGTATGGCAGAGTGTGACAGAGTGACAGAGTGAGTATGACAGAGTGTGACAGAGTGAGTATGACAGAGTGGAGGTGACAGTGAGTATGACAGAGTGTGACAGAGTGAGTATGACAGTGACAGTGAGTGTGACAGAGTGAGTGTGACAGTGAGTGTGACAGTGAGTATGTGAGTGTGACAGAGTGAGTGTGACAGTGAGTATGGCAGAGTGTGACAGAGTGAGTGTGACAGTGAGTGATAGAGTGAGTGTGACAGTGAGTATGACAGAGTGTGACAGAGGAGTGTGACAGTGAGTGTGACAGTGAGTGTGACAGGAGTGTGTGTGTGACAGAGTGAGTATGACAGAGTGTGACAGAGTGAGTATGATAGAGTGAGTGTGACAGTGAGTATGACATGACAGAGTGTGACAGAGTGAGTGTGACAGGAGTGTGTGTGTGACAGAGTGAGTGTGACAGTGAGGTATGACAGAGTGTGACAGAGTGAGTGTGACAGTGAGTATGGCAGAGTGTGACAGAGTGAGTGTGACAGAGTAAGTATGATAGAGTGAGTATGACAGTGAGTATGACAGAGTGTGACAGAGTGAGTGTGACAGAGTGAGTGTGACAGTGAGTTTGACAGAGTGTGTGTGTGACAGAGTGAGTATGAGAGTGTGACAGAGTGAGTGTGAGTGTGACAGAGTGAGTATGATAGAGTGAGTGTGTGAGTATGACAGAGTGTGACAGGAGTGTGACAGTGAGTATGATAGAGTGAGTGACAGTGACAGAGTGTGACAGAGTGTGACAGAGTGAGTATGACAGTGAGTATGACAGAGTGTGACAGAGTGAGTGTGACAGTGAGTGTGACAGAGTGTGTGTGACAGAGTGAGTATGACAGTATGACAGAGTGTGACAGAGTGAGTGTGACAGAGTGAGTGTGACAGTGAGTGTGACAGAGTGTGTGTGACAGAGTGAGTGTGACAGAGTGAGTGTGACAGTGAGTATGACAGGAGTGAGTATGACAGAGTGAGTGTGACAGAGTGTGACAGAGTGTGACAGAGTGAGTGTGACAGAGTGAGTATGGCAGAGTGAGTATGACAGAGTGAGTGTGACAGAGTGCAGTCCAGGTATACAGCAGCATAACTAAGAGATGGTCCAGGTTTCCCTGAACCAGCTCTAACTATAAGCTTTATCAAAAAGGAAAGTTTTAAGCCTCCTGAACTGTCATTGGGAGCTGGTTCCACAGGAGAGGAGGGGCCTGGTAACTGAAGGCTCCGCCTCCCATTCTGCTCTTACAGACTCTGGGAACCACAAGTAAACCTGTATTTTGTGACCTAAGTGGTCTGTTAGGGTCATAAGGTAAGACCAGGTCTTTCAGGTATGAAGGGTTCTGATCATGAAGTTTTTTGATTTTAAATGTAATTCTAAACTGTAGGTGGAGCCAGAATAGAGAAGCTAACACTGGAGTTATATGGTCTCTCTCTTTCTACTTCCTGTCAGAACTCGTGCTGCAGCATTTTGAATGAACTGAAGGTTCTAATAATTCTGAGAATAAGGAGTTACAGGAATCTAATCTACATGTAACAAAAGCATGAACCCGTTTTTCAGCGTCCTTTAAGGACATAATGTTCTGGAGAGGCAGAACCCACAGTTAATGCAAGCTTCTATAGACCGTTACCATGGATACATCCAAGTATACACAGATGCATCAAAAAAACGTCTTCATACCAGAGTTTCAAATTAAAAAACAGAAAGGAAAGAGTGATAAAGTATCAGTGTACACAGGAGAACTCACTGCTCACACTGGAGTTCATCACTCACACACTTACAGTCCAGCCATTCTGAAAGCAGACCAGACCTCATCGTAGAAACACAACAAACATGATGTTTATGGACACCAGCACACATTACAGGGGTTAAAGGGAACCAAACAGCAGCAACAGCACATAATAATATAGATTTAAAAATCCCGTTAAAATCAAGCCAAACACAAATGCACAGCATCATTCAACAAAAACAATGGGAGGAGGAGAGGAAAGAAAAGTGGGAGTGGCTCGAAGCACGGAAACAAACAGGAAAGAGGAAAATATTCTATGGAGGATCAGATTTGAACAACACATTATTCCTCGTCAATAAACACAATACAGACACATGTGATCACTGTGGGCGTCATGTTAGAACACAATGTCAGAAACACCAACAGGAGAGACAAGTAATGATTGGGCCATTTGGGCCAGTACCCTCAGCTAAAGAACCAGAGGTCAGACCTAAATCCTGCACCGACCAGGAACCAAGCTCCGGACCTGCAGCCGAGCCGTCGCAGCAGAACAACGATGCAGGTGAATTGTGATGAGGTCGCTCGCAAGAAACCAACAGTCGTCACGCTCGCCGCAAAGAGACGTTCCCTCGTTCCTTGGCGATCCTTCCTAAGGGCTTTCAACCACACTATCAACTCTGGAACTGACGATGATGTGGACAGATGGTACTTCCTGGAGCAATATACCAGGGGCAAGCCACGAGAACCAGTCAGGAGCTGCCAGTGCAAGTCAGCAAGTCATAGACACGAGTATGCAACTCAACTCCTGATGAAGGACCGCGAACAACAGGGAAAAGGGTTCTAAAGAGGGCGGAGCATAAACCAGTTTCAAGATGAGGTGTCAAGCTTGAAAAGGGGCGACTCCACCCTAAAGAGAAGCAGACGTCAGGACCAGAGGAGGGGAACAGAACCAGACTGACTTCAGCCAGACGTCAGGACCAGAGGAGGGGAACAGAACCAGACAAACCACCATTCACACATGTTGGTACAGTCTACTTTGGACCTTTTTTGGTAAAAAGAGAATACAGAGTACTTTTCACATGCTTGACAACGAGAGCTGTGCACATTGAAATGTGCTGGACACTGATTCATGTCTGAACACCATCAGGAGGTTTATGTGCAGGAGAGGTCAGGGGTCAACGGGACCAATGTCGTGGCTGCAGACCGAGAGCTTCGTGACGCCGTTCAGCAGTGGAATCAAGACAAAATACAAGGCACACTGTGTCAAAGGGAAGTGGATCTTTAATCCTCCAGCAGGGTCACACTTTGGTGGTGAAAGGCAGATTCAGTTCTCTAAGCTCTAATAAGAGATGATGACTCTGTGCTCACTCATGAACGACCTTGAAGCTTTGACCCTGAATCACCTTTTGCTTTTAAGAAGGAGCCACTGCTGCCGCCAGGATTGTTTGAGAAAGACAACTTGAATCCACGCAGAAGATGGAAGCAGGTGCAGAACCTGTGAATACATGAATATCTGGCCTCGTCCAGGAGGGGAGGTAGAGCCTCAGCTGTCAATCTATTATAAAAAAGAATACATTTAATATTTGTCACCTGGTATGTTTTACAAATCCCTTTTCCATACGAATCCAGTAATCCAAAAATATTTCGTGTCTGCATGTCCCGTTCAAATCTTCAAATCCAGGAGGAGACGCGTCGTGAGGCAGCAATAACAGAAAGGTGTGGTAATACCTCGCATCTGGATTACGTCTGAGATATATTCTCTAACGTCGCAGATTAGTTCTGAAATAATAGAAAAAATAAACAGTACGCCTGACTCACAGCAGAGGGCGCTGTGAGTCTTTTGGATTCATAATAATCTGCTAAATCACAACAGACGATTACATTTCCAAGATTAAAAAGATTAAAAGACAGGGCGAGGCAGGAAGTACCGTGCCGCACTGACAGGGGGCAGTGCTGAGCCCCATAGACACAATGGGTAACAGGTCTTCTACAGAGATATTCTTGGAGAAGGATTAGGCGCATGGATTTACAATCTAAAGGTAAGACCGAATCTCACGTTATATTAATACATTTTCTTTTGTTGTTCTTGCTGTCGTGTTGTTGAACGGTATGGAATTGATTCAAACTTAATTAAAAGCTTTTAAAACAAATCAATGTTTCAATCAATAAGCTTCTATTTTAGGTTCATATATGTGTACATCTGATGAGTGCTGCTCAAAACCTGAGCTGTGGAGATAAAGTGATGATCGCTGATGACCCTTGGGTCAAGATGCAAAGGGACTTGGAAACCAAGCACCCTGGAAAGAGCCGTCGAGAAGCTCTGTCTCGTCTGTGAAATAACACTACTGAAGTGTAGTGGGGGGGAGGGGTTATGTATGTTAGGCTCCTCCTTGTTTGTTTGTTTGTTTTTGGAGTGATTGGCAGCCTTTTAGCCTCCCAATGAGGGGTCGGGAAAAGTAGGAGCCAGGCTTAAGTTAGTTCAGTTACTAAGTCTTTGACTAAATGAACTCTTCTCACAAGGAAAGGGGCGTGGCTTTGTGTCCCTTCTGTTATTTTGTTCTTTAGATGAAAGCTACCATGGACACTTTGATATCTTTGACAGCTAGGACAGATAAAGGGAGTGGAAGATGTGGACGGGAAGTATCTAACAGTTGGATGGACGAGTCCGTTTTAAGAAGCTCTGCTCAGTTTTGGCGTAAGACGTTTTTTTGAGGTTGTCAATCACAGTATTCAATACAAGCTCGGACACTTGTGGACACAAATGTAAGTTGGACACAACTCAAGCCACTGTCACCACGACAGAGACATTACACAGTGTGTGTGTGTGTGTGTGTATTGTTGTAGTTGTGTATATCTGCATATATAGAATGATTGTTTTTATTTTGTAGTAACGGTTCAGTCGCTCCACACCAGATGGTGGCGGTAATGCACCACATGGTTGTTTGCCAACTGTCAATAAACCTCAGATAAGAAGAAGAACAAGTGTCAGTAAAAAGTGGACAAACTTGTTCGTCGTCGCTGTGATTTCGCGGTTGTTCGGTTTCTGTCGATTCGTTTTCGTCCGAGTTTTCGTTTAAACGCGTCTTTGTTCGTTAGAATTCGACTAACCTCGAGCCTTTTGTTGTGTTTTTTTTTTTTGTTTTAAATTCAACGGAACCGAGGAGCGGCCGCGTCTGACGAACCCGTTAGCGTTAGCTTCAGCTAACGGACCAGGAAT
The DNA here is from genome assembly GCF_019176455.1 of Solea senegalensis. Classification (NCBI taxonomy): domain Eukaryota; kingdom Metazoa; phylum Chordata; class Actinopteri; order Pleuronectiformes; family Soleidae; genus Solea; species Solea senegalensis. Next base: position 1,734,340 of record NC_058032.1, read on the forward strand.
TGCTTCACCGGAAACTTGTTCCGACTCTTTTCGGAACCTTTTCGTGTTTGACCGGACACCGTGTCGTTGAATGTGACGTCAGAGGAGATGGAAGCTGACCACAGCAGTTAACGTCCACGTTGTTCTGGTTGTTGCTGCTCGGCTCCTCTCTCCTCTCTGTAGCCGAGCACCGGCGCCGGTGTTCGGCTCACACTCTGCTCTGATGCCGCTGTCCAGGCCCGGAGACCCGGCTAACTTCCACCTCCTGCACCGCGTGTGTAAGGTGGTGGTGCTGCTCTGCTTCCTCCACATCTCCGTCACCGTCGTCTTCTACGTCCGCTCCCTGGACACCCGCTTCGCTTTCGTCCAGAACCAGCAGTACCACGGTAATGCGACCCAGCGGAACCAGGTCACAGTCACCGACCTGAACCGGACACATGAACCCGCTGAGATCCAGCAGCAGGAGGCCCGGGAGAAGGAGACCGAGTCCGGGGAGAGGAAGCTGGAGAAGTGTCCTGAAACTTCACCTCTACTGGGTCAGTGTGATCACTAATCAATAACTCACCAATAACTATGTGTTTAACTACTGTTCACAGATTACACTGCAACTAGTAATCCTGCACTAATCATTTAAACTACTCCTAAACTAAGTTAACTCAACACTGGCTCTCAATCAATCAATCAATCAATCAATCAATTCTACATGATGACACGTGTAATTCACCTCCACTGAGTCAGTGTGATCAATAATCAGTCAGTCATCAGGACTTCCTGCCAGTGGTGTGAGGGACACAGTCCTGAGGGACACTGTCCTGTGGTGTGAGGGACACAGTCCTGAGGGACACTGTCCTGTGGTGTGAGGGACACAGTCCTGAGGGACACTGTCCTGTGGTGTGAGGGACACTGTCCTTCTTTGTAGAACATGATGTGAAGACTCTTGACAGAAATGTAACAAGCTCTAAACAAACAGCTGACGTCAGCGGGTGTCAAACATGTGGAGCGTGTCCTCAGACTGGACAGACGAGATGCTGCGGGACAGAGACACAGAGAGAGACGATAACTGATATTCATGTGCAGTACAAGTGTTAAACATGTTTATTAGAACGTCATCCTCCTCACTCATGCTGTGTCAGCGTGGAACCAATCAGACGCTGCTGTGGGCGGGGCTATGCTGCAGACAGAGGCGTGGCTGTGTCTGATTGTGTTGTTCTTGTTCATTACTTGTTTTGTTTGCATGTCTGTCCTCACCTCTGTCTCTGACACAAGTGTCCTCTCGTCTGTCCTCAGTGGGTCCCCTGCGGGTGGAGTTTAACGTCCCCGTCAGTCTGGACCAGATCAAGCGGGACAACGGGGACGTGCGTCTCGGCGGACGCTTCAAACCCAGAGACTGCGAGGCGCAGCAGAAAGTGGCCGTCATCATCCCGTTCCGTAAACGTGACGAGCATCTGAAATACTGGCTGCACTATCTGCACCCTGTCCTCCAGAGACAACAGCTGGACTACGGCATCTATGTCATCAACCAGGTACGTCCTCTGTCCTCTGTCCTCATGTGTCTAGCTGTTCATTGTCAATGTAGGGATTATCTAGACCGCAGTGTTGACTCACACACACAGTGAACCGTTTGGAATGATCAAGTGATGCCAATAAGACGTGTTTGTTTTTATTGGGCAGGGAAAGTTAAACCAACAACCTCGTGTCACTGACTCCGGACTCATTAGTCTTTAGGTTCACAGACGTTTGCCACGCTGCACTGTCAGTGTTCAATAAAAGCATCAAAACACGTCATTGTTTGTCAGGTATTAGTTTAAGAAGACTGTTGTTGTTGTTGTTGTTGTTGTTGTTGTTGTGACTCGGATGAAGATCAGAAATCTAGATCATTCCAAAGGGTTCACATACTTGCAACTGTATACGTGTGTGTGTGTGTGTGTGTGTACTCAGTAATCTGCTGGATGAACGTGTGACTGATGTGTTTACTTACCTCTTCTCTCTTTGATCTCGACTCTTCTTCTTCCTCCTCTTCCTCATTTCTTTCTCATGCCACTCTTATCTCTGCATGTCAAGCATTTCTGACCAATGGCTGTGGTTGGAGACACTGAGACCCGCCCCCTTCCTGTGTCTCAGCCAATAGCAGCAGGTGTGGCTCTGGTAAATGCACTTCTTCTACTTTTTCTCCTTGTCTTGTTTCCTGTTTGTACTTCACATTAACACAGACTTATTCATTCATTCATCTCCCACCGTTTCATCCTCACGCGAGGGTCGTGAGGGCGTCAGCTGACATAGGGCGATAGGCGGAGTCACAACCTGGACAGATCACCTGACCATCACAGGACAGACTGAACTGTAGATGAATGGATGAATGGCTGATGATTTCAAACTAAATGTGAACATATTTACAGTGTTTGACAGAAGAACACGTTGTTCTTCATCCTTATATTCTTTAAACTGATTTATGCTTTGACTTTAATTCATCTGTTAATCTGTAATCTGTTCAATTATAAATGATTTCTTTCAAACTCAGTCACAGTTCATTTGTGTTTGTTTCTATATCCTGCATTTATTATTTATTCATCTGTGTGTGTGTGTGTGTGTGTGCTGCAGGTGGTCAGGTCCGGGTCAGGTCTTGGCCAAGTCCGGATAAGATCGAGGCCAGGTCTAGGTCAGGTCTAGGTCAGGTCTAGGCCAGGTCTAGGCCAGGTCCAGGTCCAGGTTCGGCCAGGTCAGGTGGTTCAGGTCAGGTCTAGGTCAGGTCTAGGTCAGGTCTAGGTCAGGTCGAGGCCAGGTCCAGGAGTCATTGAGTGGTTCAGGGAGAATGAGACATGATTTTCACCACAGAGTCCAGACCTGAACCTCACTGAGAATCTTTGCTATCATCAACCCGGGATTATACTGCATGTGTTTACTCACTGTTTACTCACTGTTTACTCACTGTTTACTCACTGTTTACTCACTGTTTACTCACTGTCCTCGCTCCCAAATGGTGGAACGAGCTCCCCATCAACATCCGGACAGCAGAAAGCCTCCACATCTTCCGCCGCAGACTAAAAACACACTTCCTCCGACTCTACCTCGACTAAGACGACGGCGACAAAAAACAAACAAAAAAAGTTGCTTGTAAGTCGCACTTACGACTAGCACTTCATAGTTTGGTTTACTTGAAGCTCTTACTTACTTCTAGCTCTTATTTGTACCCAAATGTTTAAATGCACTTATTGTAAGTGGTTTTGGATAAAAGCGTCTGCTAAATGACATGTGATGTAATGTTTACATGGAGGCATCAGATCCACTTCAGTCGCGCCATCTTCCACCGATTTTGTTATTCAATTCAGCACGAGCGGAACAGGAAGTCAAACACAATACAACATTAAGCGTCCTTTTTTTTCACAATAAGAGCCCCAGTGTAGAAACATGTTGTGTATCATCAGCTGGTGCGTGTTCTGGACTAAGGTGGGTGTTGTTCTGGACTGTGGTGCGTGTTGTTCTGGACTCAGGTGGGTGTTGTTCTGGACTCTTGTTGTTCTGGACCCAGTGGGTGTTGTTCTGGACTCAGATGGGTGTTGTTCTGGACTCAGGTGGTGTTGTTCTGGACTCTGCGTGTTGTTCTGACTCAGATGGTGTTGTACTGGACTGTGGCGGTTGTTCTGACTCTGGTGTTGTTCTGGACTCTTGGACTCTGGGTGTTGTTCTGACTGGTGTTGTTCTGACTGTTCTGGAGGTGGTGTTGTTCTGACTCAGGTGGGTGTTGTTCTGACTACTCGGGTGTTGTTCTGGACTATGTGTGTGTTCTGGACTCTGAGTGTTCTGACTAACTTGTTCTGGACTCTGGGTTGTTGTTCTGACTCCTGGTGGGTGTTGCTTGTCTGTTGTTCTGGACTCAGGTGGGTGTTGTTCTGACTCTGTGGTGTTGTTCTGGACTCAGGTGGTGTTGTTCTGACTCTGCGGTTGTTGTACTGGACTGGGTGGTTGTTCTGGACTCTGGTGGGTGTTGTTCTGGACTCTGTGCGTGTTGTTCTGGACTGGCAGCGTTGTTGTTCTGGACTCTGGTGGTGTTGTTCTGACTCTGGTGCTGTTGTTCTGGGACTCTGTGCGTGTTGTTCTGGACTCTGGTGCATGTTCTGGACTCTGGTGCGTGTTGGTCTGGACTCAGGTGTGTTCTCTCTGGTCAGGACGGGGATGAGATCTTTAACCGGGCCAAGCTGCTGAACGTGGGTTACACGGAGGCGTTGAAGGAGTACGAGTACGAGTGCTTCGTCTTCAGTGACGTGGACTTGATCCCCATGGACGACCGGAACACTTACAGGTGCTTCAGTCAGCCCAGACACCTGTCAGTCTCCATGGACAAGTTTGGCTTCAGGTCAGTGCTCAGCAGGTCACATGATGGGGTCAGAGGTTACCTGTCCCTGACCCCGCCCCCCTTGGGTGAACACACACACACACACACTATATCCTGAGAATTTTATGTGATGTGTGTAAATGGGTTGTGGCTCCTCTAGAGGTCAGAGTTAACTTCCTGTCATGTGCTCAGGAAGTACTGACAGAGGAAGTTCCTCTGACACCATCTGCTCCGCCGCTCACTTCCTGTTTCCTGTTCACACATATGCACACACACGCACGAGCTGCAGCTCAGTACTAAACAATCATTTTCAAAATAAAAGTCTGACTTCCTGTCTCTGTCCTGCAGACTTCCTTATTACCAGTACTTTGGGGGCGTGTCCTCAATGAGTAAAGAACAGTACATGAAGATCAACGGTTTCCCTAACAACTACTGGGGCTGGGGCGGAGAGGACGACGACATCTACAACAGGTATGAATGATGTCACAATGATGTCACAATGATGTCACAATGATGTCACAATGATGTCAGAGAACAGTCTTGTGCTTCTTAATGACATCAGTAGGACTTTGAATAGAGAAGAAAGGTTTCACGTCTTTGTTGTTTTTTCACTTTGGTCTGGAAACTGGGTTTGATTTCAACTTGGTGCTAGCATTAGCTTAGCATCAACCACACACTGTTTAATGTAAAAGCAACTTTAGCCATGTACCGTGGTTACCATGGTTACCATGGTTACCATGAGCTCCATTGAAATGATTCATGTTTGAAAGCAGTGGAGTCGCCCCCTTGTGGCTATTCAATATATATTTACTTCCACGTTGACGTCTACGGGTTTAATGACCAGTGACCTCAGGACACAGTGGTGCATGCTGGGAAATGCTCCTGTCCCTCACTGTGTCTCCTGTCCCATCTGTAGGTTGGTGTCCAGAGGAATGTCCATCTCCAGGCCGAGCGGCGAGGTCGGGAAGTGTCGCATGATCCGACACAAACGTGACGACAAGAACGAACCCAACCCTCAGAGGTGACGTCACTGTGTGTGTGTGTGTGTTTATTTTAAATAGATTCTTTCACGCGTATCAAAGACACGATATAGAGCTTTCAAGCACAACAGTGACATCTTATGGTCAATACGTGAACACATGGGGTGGTGAGGTCACCTGAACCCTCAAAGCCACCGTCTGTGTCTGTCCACACGCTAACAACGTCATGCGGAGAGCGGCTCGTTCACCCGCTGATGGTGATGATGCAGAGCTAGTGCGAGCTAGCGCGGATGTTAGCATGTGGTCGGAGCAGTCGGATGTGTCGCAAACACCGGCAACAGGAACACGAGGGTAAGAAGTTAGCATTGAGTTAGCAGCTAGCAAAAGTAAACAGTAAATACTGTAAATATATTACACTGATGAACATGAACTGTCCTGAATGTCGTTATTGTTAAAACATGAAAATGTGACGCTTATGTTTGATCTTCATACAATTCATGTTCATTGTGTGTGTGTGTGTGTGTGTGTGTGCGTGTGTCCTCAGGTTTGACAGGATCGCTCACACCAGAGAGACGATGCTCAAAGACGGCATTAACTCTCTGTCGTACAGAGTCGTGAACACAGAGAAGTTTGAGCTGTTCACTAAAATCACAGTGGACGTCGGGAAACCGTGACGCCGCCGCCGCCGCTCGTGGTCATGTGACTCTTGAATGTTTGGCTTGTGGACGTTTGTTTGATTGTGTTTTCAGTTTTTTTTTCTTTCTTTCTGGAGAACACGTCTGTGATTGGACGCTGAGTGTGACCAATCACAAGCCTCCGCTGCTGCACAACCACAAGCCTTTATTTTGAAAATCAGTCAGACAATCAGATGGTGGGGGCGGGGTTAGTCCTGGTTCACTCTGGACCTGTCTGTCATGTTTTAATGTCCATGTTGACCAATGAGAGATGAGCATCGTGTGTGTGTGTGTGTGTGTGGTGTGTGTGTGTGTGTGTGTGTGTGTGTGTGTGTGTGTGTGTGTGTGTGTGTGTGTGTGTGTGTGTGTGTGTCAGAAACAAAGTCATCGATGACACATCCACTGTGAACCAGGACTTGTGGGTAATGAGGGGGCGGGGTTTAGAGCTGGTTCAGGTGATTGTTGATCAGCTCAGTCATTGATTATTGATTGTATCTCAAGTGTCCTTATCAGAGCTGAACCAAAGATCTGTCTGCGTGTCTGTCTGTCTGTCTGTGTGTCTGTGTGTGTGTGTGTTACTCTGTTCAGACCAAATATTTTGTCTTTAATCAATAAAAAGTTCATCTTCCTCGTGTTGTGCCTTGAAGTCAGTCTCTGATCACGTGTGTGAGTGAGGCACGCCCATTTCTCAGCAGGAAACAGAAATGATGAGTTCAGGACTCAGCTGTGCGTCCGTCCTCAGGTCACGTGACCGCTGCTGTTAAAACAACAATGACACGGAGGTATGTCATTGTCATACCATGTTGCCCACAAGAGGGCAACAGCGCCACCTGCTGTAAAAATGAACGAAATGACTCCAAAAAAGATTCGTTCAATTTACCACTGAGAGTAAAAGAGTCGACTAATTCAAACATGTGCTTTGTGTATTAAGATATCAGAGATGATAAGCTCCGCCTCTGCACACGCAGCGTGACCTCGGCCTGTCCTGATGACATCATGACGCACTCGGTGTGATCCATCGATTTGTTGTTGACGTGAGAGTTTGGATATTATTAAAGTTTGATTTATTTTAACTTTGAATTTTAGATTTATATTAAAGTCGCACGGTCATTGTATCAGTATTTAAATATAATATGTACACATATGTGTAGAAGCTGAAGACCACTATCAGAGCAACCTGGGCTCTCTCCTAAGACCCGAGCAGTGCCACAGACCGGTGGACTCTGCTGCACTCAGTCAAGTATCGAGTGCTGTACATGCTCATACTACAAATTAGAATATTAAGTAATATTCTAATATTCTAGAATATTACTTAATATTCTAAATTAGAATATTAAGTAATATTCTAATTTTCTGAGATCCTGACTTTGGGATTTTATATTATAATCATCATCGTTTTCATAATCATCAAAAAGAATAGAAATAAACATTTGAAATAAATCAGTCTGTGTGTAATGAATGAATGAATATAATATAATAATCATCATTCATCGTTTTCATAATCATCAAAAAGAATAGAAATAAACATTTGAAATAAATCAGTCTGTGTGTAATGAATGAATGAATGAATGAATATAATATAATATTATAATCATCATTCATCGTTTTCATAATCATCAAAAAGAATAGAAATAAACATTTGAAATAAATCAGTCTGTGTGTAATGAATGAATGAATGAATATAATAATATAATATAATGCAATTACTGACATTAATCAACTTTTCCATGATATTCTTATTCTATGACCAGCACCGCGGAACCATAATGGAGCCGCGTGTTGTTTCTTCGAGATCGCAGGACAGACTTCCGTTTCCGGTGTCACTTTCATTTCTGTCCCCGCTGCTCACATCATGGACTCCGCGCTCAGAGAACGAGTGGGTCAGGTTCTGTTGCCGGGGGACGAGTTCTGCTGCGACACCGACGGCGTCATCTCTCTGTCGGACACCGTGAGGCCGGAGAAGGTTCTGTGCGGACCGGGTCTGAGGCGCAGCGGAGACCGGCTGCTGGTCTGTAAGAGCGGCGTCCTGCGCCACAAAGAGCCCAACGTGTTCTGGATCGACTCCCAGCAGTGGCGGGTGAGTCCCAGTGAGTCCGCGAGAGTCCCAGTGAGTCCGCGAGAGTCCCAGTGAGTCCCAGTGAGTCCCAGTGAGTCCGAGAGTCCCAGTGAGTCCCAGTGAGTCCCAGTGAGTCCCAGTCCGAGAGTCCCAGTGAGTCCCGAGAGTCCCAGTGAGTCCCAGTGAGTCCGCGAGAGTCCCAGTGAGTCCCAGTGAGTCGCGAGAGTCCCAGTGAGTCCCAGTGAGTCCGCGAGAGTCCCAGTGAGTCCAAGTGAGAGTCCCAGTGAGTCCCAGTGAGTCCAGAGAGTCCCAGTGAGTCCGAGAGTCCCAGTGAGTCCAGAGAGTCCCAGTGAGTCCGCGAGAGTCCCAGTGAGTCCGAGAGTCCCAGTGAGTCCCAGTGAGTCCCAGTGAGTCCCAGTGAGTCGAGAGTCCCAGTGAGTCCCAGTGAGTCCCAGTGAGTGAGTCCCAGTGAGTGAGTCCCAGTGAGTCCCAGTGAGTCCCAGTGAGTCCCAGCGAGAGTCCCAGTGAGTCCGCGAGAGTCCCAGTGAGTCCGCGAGAGTCCCAGTGAGTCCCAGTGATTTGAACATGAGAGAGAAGTTCCTCTGTCCTCACACACTTCCGTCCCTTTCATGCACGTTACTTCCGTCCCAGCAGACTCTGTCAAACCTTTAAACGTAGAAAAGTAGAAGAAACAACAGGCGCGAGAGCTGAGACTGTGTCCCTGTGTGTCCTCAATATGTCCCTGTGTGTCCTCAGTATGTCCCTGTGTGTCCTCCAGTATGTCCCGGTCAAAGGGGAGACAGTGATCGGCGTGGTCGCTGCAAAGTCCGGAGACGTCTTCAAAGTGGACTTTGGAGGCAGTGAGCAGGCGTCGCTGACGTATTTGTCGTTTGAAGGAGCGACGAAGAGGAACAGACCCAACGTTCAGGTGAGGACATACCACGGATGTATTAGAAGAACTGGATGTAGCTCCGCCCCCTCTGCCTGGTGGCCACTCGTGGTACTGCAACAACAAATACTCACGCGGCCCAAAAAGCAATTTTCCCACTGAGAACAATAGTAAAAGAGACGCGTGTAAAAGTGTCCACAGGACATCCGGAGACATGTATAGATGTTTACATTCTATGTGTTTAATTCATGGAGTTTCATATTTGTAAAACCTTCCTAAAGACTCTAAAGTTAAAGTTAGTTTTTATTAAAGAGCCCTGAAACATCTTATTTCTTATTTCTTATTTCAAAGCGCGGTCACGTGACGTCGTGGGAACGGCTACTTTCAGGGAAGTGTGCGATGTGAACACTTTACGAGAAATGTGAATACATGAAGACAATGACGAGTTTTCTTTTACATTTTTAACGCGCCGAGTAAGTCGAGAGCGCGACGGCTCGTTCACGTAGCTGAAAGGCATCATGGGAGTAACACTGCTGCGCATGCTCATGCTCTACACGACCCGCAAATAAACGCGGAATTCAGTGAACCGGGGGGCGGAGCTCTATCCAGTTCTACATCCATGGGACACACAGGGGGAGGAGTCAGTGAGGAGTCTGGTTTGTCCACAGGTCGGGGACCTGGTCTTCGCTCAGTTCATCGTAGCGAACAAGGACATGGAGCCGGAGCTGACGTGCATGGACAGTTCTGGACGAGCCAATGGGATGGGCGTGTTCGGAGGAGGCGGGCTTCTCTTCAGAGTCTCTCTGGGACTCGTGCGAAGGTGAGGCGTCGGCTGTTGTACTCGTTGTCGTCATGGTAACGGTCAGCAATAACCCCTCCCTCCCTCCCTCTCAGGCTGCTGTCGCCCGGCAGCGAGCTGCGCTCTGACCTGGAGAAGCTCCTCCCCTGTGAGCTGGTGGTCGGGATGAACGGACGCGTGTGGACGCGAGCGGCCGACGTCCAGAAGACGCTCGTCCTCGCCAACTTACTGCAGAGCTGTGACACCATGAGCTGCTCGCAGAGACGCCAGCTGTTCTCCAGGGTCCGACAGGGGGCGCTGTAGAGTCTGTGTGTGTGTGTGTGTGTGTGGTCAGCAATAACCCCTCCCTCCCTCCCTCTCAGGCTGCTGTCGCCCGGCAGCGAGCTGCGCTCTGACCTGGAGAAGCTCCTCCCCTGTGAGCTGGTGGTCGGGATGAACGGACGCGTGTGGACGCGAGCGGCCGACGTCCAGAAGACGCTCGTCCTCGCCAACTTACTGCAGAGCTGTGACACCATGAGCTGCTCGCAGAGACGCCAGCTGTTCTCCAGGGTCCGACAGGGGGCGCTGTAGAGTCTGTGTGTGTGTGTGTGTGTGTGTGTGTGTGTGTGTGTGTGTGTGTGTGTGTGTGTGTGTGTGTGTGTGTTCTACGTCTGTGGAAAATAAAATGATCTTGTTTTACATCAAACATGTTTGTGACCCATGTGAGTCTAATTCATGTGTTCATCACATGGATGAACAGATACTCTCATTCATGTGTTCATCACATGGATGAACAAATAGTCTCATTCATGTGTTCATCACATGGATGAACAGATAGTGTAATTAATGTGTTCATCACATGGATGAACAGATACTCTCATTCATGTGTTCATCACATGGATGAACAGATAGTGTAATTCATGTGTTCATCACATGGATGAACAGATACTCTCATTCATGTGTTCATCACATGGATGAACAGATCGTGTAATTCATGTGTTGATTACATGGATGAACACATAGTCTCATTCATGTGTTCATCAAATGGATGAACAGATCGTGTAATTCAAGTGTTCATCACATGGATGAACAGATACTCTCATTCATGTGTTCTTCACATGGATGAACAGATAGTGTAATTCATGTGTTCATCACATGGATGAACAGATACTCTCATTCATGTGTTCATCACATGGATGAACAGATCGTGTAATTCATGTGTTGATTACATGGATGAACACATAGTCTCATTCATGTGTTCATCAAATGGATGAACAGATCGTGTAATTCAAGTGTTCATCACATGGATGTTCATCACATTCATCCGGACCGTTATGAACAGTGTCGTTCATGTGTTCATCACTATGAATCCACACAGCACTCGTTAATATAAACTAAATGACCAATAAATAACTAAAACCTGTTTTGTCTTTGTATTTTAAAAATAAAAAAAGTAACCCCTTCATTGCCTCACATCGGCATCAGTGTTCACATCGTACCGCCGTTTCCGAGACGTCACATGACCGCGCTTTGCTGAGCTCGTACACGGCTGTGACGTCACTGGAGAAATAAGATGTTTCCGGGCTCTTTATGGCCTTTAGGAAGGTTTTACAAATGTGAAACTCCATGAATTCAAAATATAGAATATAAAGACGATGGTCCTGTGTCCATGTCTCCGGATGTCCTGTGTCCATGTCTCCGGATGTCCTGTGGACACTTTTACACGCGTCTCTATTACTATTGTTCTCAGTGGGAAAATTGCTTTACTTTTTGGGCCGCGTGAGTATTTGTTGTTGCAGTACCACGAGTGGCCACCATGACAAAACTATCTTGAAGGCGGAGGGGGCGGAGCTACATCCAGTTCTTCTAATACATCCATGAGCGTTGGAAAGCCGTGTATCCCAGAATGCATTTGGGTGGAACATAACAGCAGAGAATACAAACATAAACGTGAAATAAATCTTTTAATGTCCTGAACAAAGTTTTCATTTAGAATTCAAACATGTGGTTTGTGTGTGAACATGTGACGTCAGAGGTGATAAGCTCCGCCTCACAGTGTCCAGCAGAGGGCAGCGTTACCTCGGTCTGTCGCTGTCATTTGTTGTTGACGTGTCATTTTGTTTTTAATGGAAATGTTTTCCCTGAAAGTTTGTATATTGTTAATGTTTGATTTATTTTAACTTTGAATTTTAGTTTATATTAAAGTCGCACACTCATTGTATCTGTATGTGTGTGTGTATATATACACACACACATACATGTCTATTTTAATAAAAATAAATGAAGTAAAATATTTAAAATGTGAAAATAATGTATTTCATATGTTCATTTATCTCACACACACACACACACACACACAGTTTCAGATGACTCAGCGCATTTCTAAAATATTTGTTTTATTTTACAAAAAACGGGAAAAAACCTCATGCTGTGTTTGACCTCTGACCTCTGACAGTTTTTACAGTAAACAGGAAGTGACATGTGTGACTTATGTGGAGGCGGGACATTCACTGACCCCGGGACATCGTCCTGCTGGTGTGGCTCCTGATGACCTTTGAGAAAAGGTCGTCTGAAACAACAAGACAACAGGTCAAAGGTCAACCGTGCCGCACCGTGGCAACCAGGTTTTCAAACAGGAAGTAACTCACCGTCCCTGAAGCTCCGAGACTCCACCTGTGAGACAGACAGAGAGACGTCAGCGTCCAACATGTCCCAATATTTAATGTAATTGTCTCTTCACAGAAGATGAGTAACAAAGACAACCAGAGAGGGGGAGGGGTCTCTGTCTCAGTGTCTCTCAGTGTGTTTCTGTGTCTCTCATTGTGTCTCTCAGTGTCTCTCTGTGTCTCTGTGTCTCTCTGTGTCTCTCAGTGTCTCTTACCTTGGAGGACGTAGCTGATCCAATCGGCGGCGCCGGTCCGTCCGCCTGTTCTCTGTCCACCTTTGGAGCTGCAGAGACACAAAGACAAAAGTGTTGGACATGAGTGTCCTCTGCAGATGTCCTTCCTGTCTGTTATTGTTTGGACACTCACGCAGAGGTTTGACGATGTTGTCCACGGCGTGGACGACTCCGTTGGTGGCCATCAGGTCGGCGTCTGTCACTGGGATCTTGTTGACGTAGACGGTGTAGTTCCTCTGGAAAACAGAGGAGGCGCCGTCAGCACTAAAGGTCAGAGGTCAGCAAGATTGATTGCTGAGTCAGCAGAAGTGTCACTGACCACGCCCAGTTCCAGCTTTCCTCCCTGCAGAGGTTTGACTCTGGTGTGAGAACTCACTCCACCGCTCACCAGCACGCCCTCGCCAACGTGAGACATGAGCACCGCCAACAACTGCTGCTGATCACCTGCAGAGACACGCCCACAGCTGCTGCTGATCACCTGTACAGACACGCCCACAGCTGCTGCTGATCACCTGTACAGCAGTTTACCATGTGTTCTTCTAGGTAACACCTCCCAATTTATGTATGGCCAAATCCTCGGGGTATCACCTGGAATCACCTGGAATCACCTGGAGAGCCCAGGGGGCCTGGTATCAATAGTGGCAATGTTTTGTTTTTTTTACCAATGTTAGCTTTTGAGATGTCGAACTATGAGGGTTAATCTGTATGATTGTGCTGAGTCATATAAACTGACTGACAGTTTATATGACTGTGCTGAGTCATGGAAGCTGACTGAGAGTTGATATGACTGTGCTGAGTCATGGAAACAGAGAGGTGATATGATTGTGCTGAGTCATGGAAACTGACTGACAGTTTATATGACTGTGCTGAGTCATGGAAGCTGACTGAGAGGTGATATGATTCTGCTGAGTCATGGAAGCTGACTGAGAGTTGATATGATTGTGCTGAGTCATGGAAACAGTGTGTTGTCCTCTCTGTCCTTTTGTGGACACTCACGCAGCAGCTGGTTGAGCTCAGGTCGTGGCAGAGCGTTGAAGGCATCGTTGGTGGGAGCAAAGAACGTGAGCGCCCCCTGCTGGTGGAGCAGCTCTGTCATTCCTGCTGTTTGGATCGCTCCAACCAGGAGACTGGAACACACACACACACACACACCTTTATTACAAGTGTGTGTGCCTGCGTGTGTGTCTGCGTGTGTGTCTGTGTGTTGTGTCACCTGAAGCGGTCGTCAGCCTTCAGGACGTCCATGATCGTCCCTGTGGGAGGAGCCAGGACTTTGTCCACAGTGAACATTGTGGCAAAACGTCCTGTTTTATCATGAGCGGCAATACACACGTTTTCTATACAGAGATTCTGAAGAAGAACAACAACATGAGACACACACACACACACACACACACACACACACACACACACACACACAGTGTCTGGAATGATTTAGTTGCCGTGGGAAACAGGAAACTTGTGGTTTTCAGAGTTCATCACTGAGCAGAAAAATGAACCTCCCACGAGTCCTGGACCTGAAACATGTGGAGCCACCAAGGAGACCACCACAGTCAGGGGACAGGTGAGAGGACAGGTGAGTGGACAGGTGAGTGGACATACGTTTCTATAGACAAACACTCTGAGTGAGATTCCTCCGAGTGTGTCCAACTTCTGTCCATCATACAGAGACTTTGAGGACAAACGTTCCTTCAGCACGTGATTGGTCATCAGCTTCTTCATGTCAGGAGACATGGACACGTCTCCTGAGAGAGAGGTAAACAAAAATCACTGTCTGTGGATGGACAGATGGACAATCTGACACCAGGATGTGAGTGTTCTCTGCAGGTCAGAGGTCAGAGGTCAAGCATTACCTTTAAAGGCTTCGTTGAGTGGGACCAGAAGAGTCAGCGCCTCGGAGCCGCCGAGCTGTGGACTCAGACCGGCCTGGACAAACAGTCTGGTTGCCGTGGAAACAGAAGAGCCTTCAGCCAGCTCCAGCAGAGTTTTAGCTGAAACACAAACCAGGACCACGAGTACTGTATGAGTACTACACTACACTGTACTGCTACTGTACACTGTACAGTACTACAGTAAAGTACCAGAGTCGGGGACGAGCAGCTCATTGATGTAGTGGACGACGCCGTTTGTCCCCAGCTGATCCGTTTTGGTGACGATGGCCTTCCCGTTGAGGGTCATGTGATCTCCGTCACAGCCGACCTCCAGCACGGTCCCCTGCAGCGTCTCCATCGGAGTCCCGGAGACGATGGACTCGGCGCAGCGCATCTGCTTCAGGATGTGGTAGTTGAGCAGGTCTGAGGGGGCGGGGACAGAGGTGGGATGACATCACACTCAGGTTTCGTTAACTTGTGGTTTTCTTATAAAACAGACGCCCCCTGCTGGTCACCTCTCAGTGCCACGGGGTCTCCCAGGATGCGGTTCAGGGTCTGCTGAGGCATCTTCTCAAAGGCCTCGTTGGTGGGAGCGAAGATGGTGAACTGGCCCTCGCTCTCCAACATGGTGGTCAGCCCGGCGGCGGCGATGGCCGTCTGATAAACAAACACAGCACAGGAAGTCGGTGAGTGACATCATCAGAGCGCGTCTGCGTTATGATGCGCGGCGGTCCTCACGCGCAGTGTCTCCAGGTCCTCGTCCACGTCGATGAACGTGTTGACGTTGTTGGAGATGGCGGTGATGACGCGGTCCACCACGTGCACGATACCGTTGGTCGCGTGTTGGTCTGGTTTGATGAGACGGGCGCAGTTCACCGTCACAATCTGAGGGGGGCGACAGAGGGGAGGTGGTAAGTACCTGAGTAACCATGGAGACGGGTCACATGACCTGTTAAAGGTGCATTCACAGCAAACCACGCCAGAAAAGTACTGTTCAGGGGCTAACGCTAAGCCAAGTACTGTTCAGGGGCTAACGCTAAGCCTACTGTTCACGCTAACATTAAGCTAAGTACTGTTCGGGCTTGTTAAGCTAGATACTATTCGGACTAACACTCAGCCAAGTACTGTTCAGGGGCTAACACTAAGCTAAGTACTGTTCAGGGGCTAATGTTAAGCTAAGTACTATTCAGGGGCTAATGCTTAAGTACTATTACTAACAGGGCTAAACACTAAGCTAAAGTACTGTTCAGGGGCTAATGTTAAGCTAAGTACTATTCAGGGGCTAACACTAAGCTAGTACTGTTCAGGGCTACTGATAAGTACTGTTCAGGGGCTAACACTAAGCTAGATACTGTTCAGGGGCTAGCAGCTAAGATAGTACTATTCAGGGGCTAACACTAAGCTAAGTACTGTTCAGGGGCTAATGTTAAGAAGTACTATTCAGGGGCTAACAAGCTAAGGTACTGTTCAGGGCTATACACTAAGCTGGGCAAGCTAAGTACTATTCAGGGCTACACTAAGCCAAGTTAGGGGCTAACACTAAGCTACTGTTCAGGGGCTAATGTTAAGCTAAGTACTATTCAGGGGCTAACACTAAGCCAAGTACTGTTCAGGGGCTAACACTAAGCTAAGTACTGTTCGGGGGCTAATGTTAGCTAAGTACTATTCAGGGGCTAACGCTAAGATAAGTACTATTCAGGGGCTAACACTAAGCTAAGTACTGTTCAGGCTAACATCAAGTACCGTTCAGGGCTAATGTTGGCAAGTACTATTCAGGCTAACACTAAGCTACTGTTCAGGGGCTAAAAGATAAGTACTGTTCAGGGCTAACACTAAGCTAAGTACTGTTCAGGGGCTAGCTAAGATGCACTTAAGGGGCTAACACTAAGCTAAGTAGTAGGGCTAATGTTAAGCTAGAGTACTATTCAGGGCTAATAAGCCAAGTACTGTTCAGGTAACACTAAGCTGAAGACTGCTGTTAAGAGGGGCTAATGCTAAGCTAAGTACTGTTCAGGGGCTAACACTAAGCCAAGTACTGTTCACAGGTTAACACTAAGCTAAGTACTGATGTACTGATTCATTCTAAGTACTGATTCATTACTACATGTAATGAAATAATAAGCTAAGTACTGTTCAGGGGCTAATACTGTTCAAAACAAGCTAATATTAAGCTAGTACTAAGCTATACTCAGGGCTAAGCTAAGGGACATTCAGGGGCTAACCTAAGCTAAGTACTGTTCAGGGCTACTCTTTATAAGCTAAGTACTGTTCAGGGGCTAACACTAAGCTAAGTACTGTTCAGGGGCTAATGCTAAGTGTTTGTGTGTGTGTGTGTGTGCTGACCCCGTTGCTGTAGTGGTGCACATGCACGTCAAAGTCCTACATGGGGCGGAAGGACTGATCCGGTTTGCACCCTGCGCCAGCGTGATTTACCATGTGATAATGAAGAAGTTCCAACAACTCTATTTCTTTTGACCGAGGCGTCCGATCCCTGGGGACCGGACGGACAGAGGGACAGACGGACAGAGAGGGACAGACAGAGACAGACAGAGGGAGAGGGCCGAGAGAGAGGGACAGGCGGGACAAGGAGAGACAGAAATGAGGGGACAGATCGGGACAGAGAGGGACGGACAGGGGAGAGAGAGGGACAGATTGACAGGAGAGGACGAAATAGAGGGACAGGCGGGACAGAGGGACAGGGAGAGACAGGAGAGGGACAGAGAGACAGGAGAGAGGGACAGATGGACAGGGAGAGACAGAAATAGGGACGACGGACAGACAGACAGAGACAGAGACAGAGATAGAAAGGGACAGGCAGGGCGAAAGACAGAGAGAGAGAGGGAGGGAGGTGGAGTCAGAAAATCTGTGGAGGAGGGATTTACTGTGTGTGTCTGACCGTGGGCAGTGTGTGTGTGTGTGTGTGTGTGTCTGTCTGACCATGAGGGCAGTGTGTGTGTGTGTGTGTGTGTGTCTGACTGTGGGCAGTGTGACGGGCAGTGTGTGTGTGTGTGTCTGACTGCAGTGGGCAGTGTGTGTGTGTGTGTGTGTCTGTGTGTGTGTGTGTGTGTGTCTGTCTGACCATAGGCAGTGTGTGTGTGTGTGTGTGTGTGTGTCTGACTTAGAGCAGTGTAATGTGTGTGTGTGTGTGTCTGACCGTAAGGCAGTGTGTGTGTGTGTGTGTGTGTGTGTGTGTGTGAACCTTAAGCAGTGTGTGTGTGTGTGTGTGTGTGTGTGTGTGTGTGTGTGTGTGTGTGTGTGTGTGTGTGTGGTCTGACTGTGGTAGTGTGTGT